>NW_014563227.1:0-1583 GCF_001313825.1 Dinoponera quadriceps | reverse complement strand
TTAAGGCCCGTTCAAAATAAATGTTCCCTATCGAGACATTTGTATTTTAACGCTCACTTCATACCGGTACACCTGGTATTATAAGTAATGCCTATCGTTAGCTATAACCTTTTCTCATTTTTCATGTAATAAGTGTATTCCGCGATAGAAGAATTCCGATTCTTTTGAAGAGATCCAGAGTTCAATTCAATTTTTGATATCTTCATACAAAATAAAGTACTGCTCAGCAAGGTCATGCTACATGGACCGAAACAAGTGACAATCTGAAGGAGCCAGGTCTGGGGAATACGGCGGGTGAGGTAATGCGTCCTAGCCGAGTGCTTCCAACGTATCCTTGACTGGTTTCGCAACATGTGGTCGAGCATTGTCATGTAGCAAAATCACTTTGTCATATCTTTTCACATATTGTGGACGTTTGTCTTTCAATGATCGCTTTAAATTCATTAATTGTTCTCAGTAACATTCACTATTGATGGTCTAACACGGCTACAGCAGCTCATGATGTACCACGCCTTTTTGATCCCATCAAACAACATAACTTCAACATAACTTCGGTCCATGAATATTCGTTTTGGCGTTGATGTTGATGGCTGAGCGAACTTGCTCTATGCTTTTGGTCATTTCGAAATATCGCTGTGGATTCATTTTTTATCCCCAGTAATGATTCGATGGAAAAATAACTTCCCGTTCTATTTCTGAAGCAACAATTCACATATGGTTAAACGCCTTTTAATATCTTTCTTTCAATTCATGTGGTAACCAGTTTTCGAATTTTTGAATCATTCCCATTGCTTTTAAATGTTTGCTAACAGTTGATTGATCAACATTTAATGCTTCTGATAATTCGGAGTTTGACATGTATCTTCATCAAGTAATGCTAGTTGTTCATCTTCAAATTTTTTCGATCCACCTTCACGTTATCTGTCACATCGAAATCATCATTTCTAAAGCATTGAAACCACTCTTCACAACTTCTTTCGAACAGAGCATGCTCCCCATAGGCTCCGCCTCCACAAGCAAACGATAACTTTCAGCTGGACTTTTCTTAACAATAAAATAATGCAGTTAAACTTCCGCAAATGCTGTTTGGTTGGCACAAAAGTTGAGATTTTCAATGCAATGACAAAAATGTTATTTACACGTTCACCAAATGTGATATACTAAATATGAAAACTTGTTTAAAGTACTCTCATCTCTCTCATATAACATGTGTTACCACACGAAATTCTATGAAGTGTGGGGCACCTCTCCACACTTCATGACGCAAACTTAGTCACACAGATACCCGCACGAAGGGTTTTCAGGCTATGAAAAAAGTGTGTCTAGGGACTTTTGTTTTAGAGTAGAAGTTAGACTCTGCACGGAGAAACCAAGCTACATTACGTCGTGTATTGTTCTCTCAATAAAGAGAAGTAATTGTATTTCGTTGTATTTGTAAATTGTATTGTCGTTGTGTAACCGGAGGTTCAGCCGCGTAAGGGAGCGCGGCTGACCGGAAGAAAAGGGATACCATGGGCAAGTGCAACCAGAGGGTCAGCCGCGGAGAGAGGAGCGGCGAAACAAAAGAAGAGGAAGGTCACCGA
>NW_014563226.1:0-649 GCF_001313825.1 Dinoponera quadriceps | reverse complement strand
TATATACCGGGCTCGTTTTACGCGCTCGACATTTTGACGTACAATTTTGAGTGTCCGGATTATTATCTTACGGGCATAATGCAATAATCGGACATAATTCATAGACTAAAAGTTATGCTACGGCGACGGTACGAACGTTACATTCGGCGGAGAGACCGTATCGATATCCGTACCACGATCGAATCCATTCAGTGAGAAGACAGGTTAATGGCACGGCCTTACTCACGAGATACGGCAGATTGACAGCTCTTTTAATTAAGTTTTCACAGAGGAAATCCGATACCACGATTACTGACGGAACACACTTTTAAAACTCGACGCAATTGTTGCGGAATACTTGACACAGACAAGATGCGAATTCACAAATTTCTTTATTGCACATCGTTCTAGTCATATTGGTTATGGTCATCCTGGCGAATATCTCTGCGTGGAATTTTAGGCATTTCTTGGCGGGATTAAATCTTTACATCCAGTTCGCCGCAGTAATGAGTGGTTCGAGATGGAATAGAGGTAAATTATTATTATTGCAGTCATACAGCAAACGAAATAGTTTCTTCAATTAAAGAGCCTTGAATTGTCTTCGGAGAAGATTATTAGGGAATAGTAATAGTGTTTTGTAGATCAGAATAAACTTTTTACAATTCACTCT
>NW_014563225.1:1361-1597 GCF_001313825.1 Dinoponera quadriceps | reverse complement strand
TACAATCACTTAAGAATCCGACATTTCATATGCACCAACCTAATAATAACATCAGGAATGAGGATGCGATTGATAGTTCCACTTGACTATCTCAATTTTTCTTGTCGACGCTCGTACAATGCCATCCCTACTCCAAATATTCGGTTGATGGTGGGCTCCTCTTTGGTTGATATTTTTGAGTGCCAAAGACTATTGTTCCAGCACCAATCAGCCGCTTCTTTTCTTGAAATTAGTCT
>NW_014563225.1:302-1123 GCF_001313825.1 Dinoponera quadriceps | reverse complement strand
GATTTGCGCAAGATTCCTTGGCTTATAATTTCGCACGTATTCCCCACGAATTTCCGTGCAGCTGATGTTTTCCCAACGCCTCGATCGCCGAGAATTAATATTTTTATTTGCACACCCTCGTTGCAGCTTGAGAGATCTGTGCTTGCGGACGACACCTTCGACGTATTCTTCGAACTTGTGTTTTGTACTGGTATGTCGCACAAGTGTTTCGTACCGTGAGCGGACTGAAACTGTCTTGTTTCCATGGCAAGACCCTTATATAAGCTCGGGTTAGTAGGGATGAATTTCCGGTTTAGGATACGTCGAAATCTTTATATTTTGAAAAGTGAGGTAGCACGTCATCAGGTCGACATCTTTATATTTTGACCAGAGAGGTGCCACGCCTTTTTCTATTATGCACGGCATTAAACTGAGGAAAAAAAAACTCCGTATTTTATGCCCTTCGAACAAAATAAATGGACCTTTCGCTTTTTTTTCCACGAAACGTAATCGCAATTTAACGATTCGTAAATCAATATTTAACGATTATTTAACGAACGTTATGTAAAAAAAAGGGAAGAAGGGAAAGAAAAAAAAGAAAAAAAAACAATCGGTCGATTGTCCACTCTTCTTTTCCATTTTCTTTTTACGAAACATCGTTAAATAATCGTTAAATAACGATTTAAGAACCGTTAAATTACGATTACGTTTGGTAGGAAAAAAAAGGGAAAGGTGCATTTGTTTTGATCGAAGGGTACAAGAAAAAGGGAAAAATCCATTTGTTTTGTTCAAAGAGTATTATTTACGAAGGTTTTTTTCCTCGGTTAGTACTGTTCATAATA
>NW_014563225.1:0-246 GCF_001313825.1 Dinoponera quadriceps | reverse complement strand
ATATAAAAATAAACTTATACGGTGCGAGAGTCGCATTTCACGCGCGCTCTTTCTTCCCGCGCGATGCGTTTCTCATTGCAAAGAGAGCCTCGCCTCGCTTCTCCGCGGTACCCCGAGTTACCGAAGTATCGTCCCGAGTCGAAACTTTGACTTCATGTTAAACATTTCATTCTATAACATAATATATACGGGAAAAAAAACAGTCTGAAATCAACGACAGATATTCTCACGTATAAGCGAGAATAT
>NW_014563224.1:0-385 GCF_001313825.1 Dinoponera quadriceps | reverse complement strand
AGAGAAGTTACACTGGGGGTACTGGCCGACTGGTGACTGGCCGACTGTATGACTGGCGGCGCTTTGATCGCTGCGACTGGTGACTGGTCGGCTGGCGGCGCTTCAATCGCTGCGACTGGTGACTAGTCGACTGGCGGCGCTTTGATTGCTACGACTGGTGACTGGTCGATTGGCGGCGCTACGATCACCGTGACTGGTGACTGGTCAACTGTAGGCGCTCCGATCGCCGTGACTGGTGACTGGTCAACTGGAGGCGCTCCGATCGCCGTGACTGGTGACTGGATGACTGGCGGCGCTCCGATCGCTGCGACTGGAGACTGGTCGACTGGCGGCGTCCCGATCGCTGCGACTGGCGACTGGTCGACTGGCGGCGCCCCGATCGCAG
>NW_014563223.1:398-639 GCF_001313825.1 Dinoponera quadriceps | reverse complement strand
ATTTTGAAAAATATATAGTTTTTCTGCAAATAACTCTTTTATATTTGATTCACCCTCGTATCATTATGGCTAGTAAATTTTAAATGTATCTTCTCAAGGCTCATTGAGTAAAGTGTAAAAGAAGTATGTTTTCATCATATTTGGAATATTATCCGAATCATATATGAGAATTATATATAACTATTGCGTATTCTGTAAAAAAGCATATGACTTTTCTGTCCAGTTTCACTAGTTCTATCTG
>NW_014563223.1:0-286 GCF_001313825.1 Dinoponera quadriceps | reverse complement strand
TAATTTTTTTCATTTTATTACAATTTGTAAAATTATATTTTCATTAACGTAAGCATTAACTAAAAGCGTCAGCTACTTTCACCCACGCTTATTGTTTTAACAGACGTGCTTTGCTTTAGCAGTCGTATCATCTATTTTCTTATATATTCTATGATATTTTTTAAATCAATCAATAATTTATTTTCGAAAGAAGTAAAAATTTCCTTTTGTCACTGTATAATACACATATAATAAGTCACATATAATAAGTTTTAAAAAACATCATATATCTCGTAACAACTAATAT
>NW_014563222.1:0-520 GCF_001313825.1 Dinoponera quadriceps | reverse complement strand
GAATAACTTGAAATATTTCCTGGCTGTTTGCAAAATGATAGAGGACTTTTTCCGTCTTGTCAATTTTTGCCATGTCTTGACAAAGTTTGTTTATGTTGGTCTAGGACGCTGTGTATATAGACAACTGACAAATTTTCAAACATAAATATTTTTCACACTAAACTCCTCTCTTCTTTGTTTCTCACTTCACCAATTTCTCTCTACGTGATATTTTTGAAAAAAACATATACATAAATAAATAAATAAATAAATATATATATATATATCAAATTAAAAATGTCTTTGACTTTTTTCTTTTATTGCACATCTCCAAAATATACTGTTAATATGATAGGCCCAGAATAAAGGATTAGTGTACTAAGGGACAAAATATCGAGATAAATTCTTCAGTTATAAAATATTCTTAGGACATGATAATTTTGATTCTGACATTCTTTCCGTGCAAGTGTCACCCCAATCGAGTGTCACAGGACTATCACAGTTCTATTTCGGGAGAACCCTCGCAGAAATATATTCCGCG
>NW_014563221.1:0-507 GCF_001313825.1 Dinoponera quadriceps | reverse complement strand
GTGTGGCTACGAACGCGGTTCCCGTCGACATCCTTTCCGAGGAATCCCAGGTGCGATTCGAAGTTAAAAAGGATAAGGATGCCAAGATAAGAGATAGGATTGTACTCTACACAGGGAACCAAAAGGAGGCGTTGGACCTCGTGAGGTTAGCGGCAATGGGGATGTGGCAGGATAGATGGTCTTCTTCCGTCAAAAATCACATCATACGTGCCTTCTTCAGCGATGTCGGAGCTAGAGTTGGGGCGTCCTGGTGCAAACCCGTCCACTATGTCACGCAAATGATCACCGGACATGGCAACTTCCAAAGGTACCTCGCGGATCTGGGACTCCCAGACGGTGGGATGTGTGCTTGCGGGGACGGCGAGGACACTGCGGTGCATCACCTCCTCCGCTGCCAGCTCTTCGAACTGCAGAGAGAGGCTCTGCGGGAATTTGTTTTAGTCGGGGCTTGGGAATGGCCGGCGGCAGCACCTTTCTTTCTTGGTGTCGTCTCCAGAGGCTTTCTCG
>NW_014563220.1:0-386 GCF_001313825.1 Dinoponera quadriceps | reverse complement strand
AAGCAGTTCGTATCTACACAAATTCTTTTGTTTGAAATGAACGCTGCACACGTCACCTTTCCAACGATATGTCTTACGGAGATGGCGGTATTAATGACAAAACTTTACGCCGCTTCTAACGCCATCTATTGCATCTCCGCACGAACTTTTGCACTCACCCAATATGTTACCGGCGCGTCGCAAGCGACAGATTCTAGATACACGTGGCGGCGGCGGCCACGTAACATTTAGCCCCCGTCTAATCAGCGGTATGGCCGTTAAGTGAAGTTCGTTAATCGAGTTGGGACTCAGCGTGATTAAATGGGAAGGGTCTCAAGATGAAAATGGCACATTCCATGGCAACGAGGTATTTTACAAATTAGGTTTTGCATTCTTCCTTCCTGGCA
>NW_014563219.1:0-1465 GCF_001313825.1 Dinoponera quadriceps | reverse complement strand
CATCGCTACCCCTCGGTAATTAACGTGCCCGTCGGCTTCACGATCACCCAATACGAACTGATATCGCGACAGGGCTCGCGAACGAGAATCGTGAACTGCGCAATACGCTTCGACGATCGATCACGCGACGCCATTACCGCGGACCGACGTTGTGCGTAGTGATCCGGTGTTATCTGATTAAGGATCCCGGACATAACGGAAACCGCGTCGAACAACAGGAGTGCGACTTATCGCCAACGCCGGAGTGCGTAGTTCGTGCGCGTGCATGACGCAACTGCGTCATTGAGTTATACCAGGTGAAACTCACACAAGGCGTCCGGTTTCAACACGCCTTTCATCATTCTCGTTTATTATTACTCTTTTTGTGTTTCGCNCGAACAGCAGTGTTCGAAGTTAGTCGTTCACGACCGGGTAGTGACACCGCCATTTTGTTGCGTTCGTACTTACGACGTGCGGGATTGCGTCACCCCGTTTTATTATACTTACCTATATTTAACTATATACTTACTCGTTGCTTTGTTTACTCATATACTTAACCATAGTTTAGTTTTGCGATATAATGATTCTTATATTTCGTTTATCGACAACGCGTTTCTATGCACGTGTCCGCGGGACCTCAAGCTTAGTCCTAGACGACATTAAAGTGCGCTCCCGGTGTTACACCTTCGTGTTGAGTGCGCCAGCGACGGGCCAATAGACCTACGCCCGATCAAAAGCGTTCGTTGTATTCAGCCGGCCAAATACTAGTCGGAAAATTAACTCTTACGCGGAAAACGCGTTTTCGTTTAAATCAATATTAACCCTAGTGCCTGTGCGTATCTCAGGACCCAACCATACGATTTCTTTGTAGTTTAGCATACTTATTCTTTGTTTACGACAATTTTGAGTTATCCAGCCAGATATTCGTTATCTATTTTAATAAACCGTTTATTTGTTAAAACGTGTACATTTTCTACCTCCGTGCGTAAGACTTCTACCCTAGCGTCCAGAGATCGAATTAGCATCCTCGGAGACGATAAGAACACAAAAGGAACGGACTCGCCGTCCTTTTGTCAGATTCGAGCAATACCGTGGGGACTTGGCTAGGTCCAGCTCTGCGGGCTCCTAGGTTTGGGCGTCTCCCTTACGAAAGACGTCCTGGCGACCGTGAGGCGAGAGCGAGCGGTGAGGATCACTCGTGGCAGTAAGCCGAAAAGTCAGGATCGGTAGGAAGACCATCCGAAAGGTCAGGGTTACCCGGGAAGTAAAAAATCCGGTAAGTAGTGCAAAAGTGACATCCGATCACAACCTAACCTAACCTAACCTAACTTAACCTTTTCTTTTTTTGTTAACGCAGGGGAAATGCATTACGCATCCCCCGAAAGCCCGGGGAGGCTTCCGGGGGTATGTGGGACTTCCCTCCCCTCGTAGAAGAACGTATACCCACTAAAACCCCTGCGTGTGTCCACCTGGCGCTTATGTGAGG
>NW_014563218.1:0-975 GCF_001313825.1 Dinoponera quadriceps | reverse complement strand
GGATTTCTAGTTATTAATTATTAATATAATAACCACAATTTGGTCATAAGAACCAGAAATTCTGTTTAATTCAATTAAAACGCATCTATTATTCCCTTTCTGTTTAATGCAACCAGATATTTTTTCCGTGTATAGAAACAAAATTCATATACGTACGTGTTATACAATAATATAAATTTATATTATAGTAAGTTAAATAAATTAAATATAACTTGTACATAATTAATTATAATTGTATTGGTAATACAAATAAGTTTCCGCCGTTTTTTTATAAAAATTATTAATTTATTGTAAAAAAAATATACGTTACATTTTATTCAAAATATTGTCCGTCACTAGCTACTACTTTTTGCCATCTTTCTGGCAGCATTCGGATGCCACGTCGAAAAAACTCTTTATCTTTTGAGGCTACCCATGAATCGACACAATTTTTGGCTTCTTCGTAAGAATTGAAGTGCTGCTCGACCAGGGCGTGAGCCATCGACCGGAACAAGTAGTAGTCCGAAGGAGCAATGTTTGGTGAATACGGCGGATGGGGTAAGACATCCCATTGTAAAGCTTCCAAAGTATCCTTGATGACTTTTGCAACATGATGAAAGTGATTTTTTAGCACGTGCTGAAAAATCACTTTGTCATGTCTTTTGGCATATTGGGGGCGTTTAAGCTTCAATTCTTGGCTTAATTGCATCAGTTGCTGTTGATAACGTTCTCCAGTGATAGTTTCGTTAGGCTGGAGTAGCTCGTAATAGATTATTCCGAGCTAATCCTACCAGATGCACAACATTAGCTTCTTGCCATGAATATTCGGTTTAGCTGTTGAAGTTGGTGCATGGCGAGGCTTACCCCACGATTTCCTACGCTTTGGGTTGTCGTAGTGTATCCACTTTTCATCCCCCGTCACTATTCGACGCTATAAACCCTTCCGATTTCGTCTTTGGAGAAGTTGTTCGCACGTGAAAAGACGGCGTTCGACGT
>NW_014563217.1:0-2592 GCF_001313825.1 Dinoponera quadriceps | reverse complement strand
AAACTTCTCTGCCCGTTATCAGAGATATTATTTGCAGGCATCAGAAGATAATCACTATGACGAACAGCATCGAAAGCGTATTTTCTCTCATTGCCCTGATGCAGCTTCTTTGGAACACTATGATTATCTGTTGTGCCGATTTTATAATTATAATTGTAAGCAAGATAGAATTCATTTCGCGCTTTCGGCCCATAATTTCCGCTTCCTCGTCTGACCGCACAGTCTGAACAGTAATGAGAACACCTCGGGTTTGATTAAAGTGGTGCTGCCTTGCATCGTGAAAGTGTTAGAAGTTTTCGTATTTTGCTACGCGGGAGAATTTTTGACTGCTAAGGTTCGTAATAGAGTGTCTTCAAAATTTCAAAATTGATGATCTTGTGTGCAATTTATTTCCTCTTACTACAAGTAATCTTACAAATAAAGTTACAGAAAATAGACGATTACAATATTATATCTGTCAATTGTGAAAATATCATTTTTATCGAAATGAAAATATCGCCCAAAATTTAGTAATTTTAAAACGTACTACATACTGAAAGACAGAAATGCTACATTTAAGTAAATATTTGTTAGGGAATATTGGAGTAATTGTAATATTTTATTTGGATTAAATAAATATTACTTGAATATACACAGAAAGGAAAAATGCTACGACCAAATAATATTTATTCAATCTAACTAAAATAATTATTAAAAAAGAAACAAATAATGGCCACCAAGGGTCAAATCCCGGTTGTTGTAGTGATATATATAAATTATTATTATAGGAAGATATGAATATTCAAACAAAATATTGTATATATCGCTATAACAGCCGCAATATGTTCGTAATTATTAATTTTTTTCTTAGTTAGCCGCTAATAAAGTTATATATTAAAATAATTACTCTTTATAAATAAATACTAAAGAAATATTTATTTGAACGTAGCATTTTTTTCCTTTCAGCGTGCGTTATCTTTTGAGAGATCTTGAGTGATTAAATTATTACGTTTCAATCATCAAACGTTTATTTTGCTATTTGAAATTGGTCCGTGTTTTTTTCCAGAGCAAGTCGATCAGCGACGCGGTGTATGAGTCACTTTGGACATGTCATCTTCCGACAGTCACGTTTTAATGCTCATAATGGTAAGATCTCAAAAGCGACTGACGATCACCGCCGGCAAAGTCAGCGATTTAACTTTGGAAGGATTCACGAACGTAAGGTGAATGAGTTTTTTAATTTCTTCCAGATTCTCTAGTCGAACCTATTTTTTCAGGTAATGAAAGCATGCGGCTCCTACATGTCAGTATTATACGCGATGTACTGAATCAGAGCCAATTTTTCATAATGAGTGGAGAACGTTGCGTCAGTTATAACATGTGAGGTTCTTAGTAAAATCCATCTTATTTCATTTTAAACGTTCATTTTAAACGCACTTCGTCATGCATATGGACGTTTTATACACTTTATACGTCAATTCCACTTTATATCGTTAATGAGCGTGGACGATCTCGTGCTTTTTCAACGGAAATTCGCAGTGTAGACGTGAAGTATCGGCTGTGTGAATATCTAGTATAATAACAACGCTTGAAGCTCGTGTACATATCCTGTAAATACACATTTATTATTTCCTCGCTTGAAATTGCAGTCCGCCAGATTACTATCCTCTTATCCACGACTTATTCTCCGTATTCTCTGAACTGAAATAAATATCCGACCGTTGGCCCGACGGTAATATCGCGACCGCTTCGGGGGCAAGATCTAATTTTCAGAATTTACAAAGAGCGGAAAGTCCCTCGCTTCTCCTAATAGCTTTCACTCTCCCTATTTTCCCGTTTAAAACGAAACTCTCCGATTATGGCGATTAGGTGCGTCTGCATTTTTAACGACCGTCATCGTGCGCGACGATCGTACTGCGCGGCCGTGTATCTTTTTTTTACGCGCTGTAAACGTCGAGATCTATCGCAATCTAGAGCAATTTAATAACAGCGTCGCGTGTGGTCGTCCGTATCTCTGGATGCACATAATTGCGATTGATCGTCGTTGCTCGTGCTATTATGTGCGGTTTACCTTTACTTCGCGAAATTACCTCCCTTCCCACTGAGGTTGAGGAAGGGAGGCCTTTCGCGAAATCATACCGAGAGATCAAAGCCTTTGCGTTTTCTTCGCGGACATTTTCGCTTCCGCACAGTCGCTCTCGCTGCGCAGGAACGGATATGCGCGCAGCCCGCCGGAGTGATGATCCAACGGGAAGTTCCGCTCCGCTGCCATGTCGACGAGCACGATAAGCCCCTCGCTGAAGATCGGTCTAGGTGTGATTGGCTTGTGGCCCGGTGTCTCGCACGGCACGTTCTACTGGATCCTTTACATGTTGAGCCTCGTGGTGATGCAGTACTTTCAGTACTCCTACGTGTACGCGCATCTGGACTTCAACAATTTCACGAAACTGATGGACGGCCTGGGCCTGACCCTGGACTACACCCTGACGATCTTGAAGTTGCTGTGCCTGTGGTTTAATCGCCGGTAGGACCGACCGGATGTCCTCGAGATCCACTCGAAGTCTTCGACCCGTGTTAATTCAGCCGTTACTTGAAACTTGTCCCTCGTGAGAT
>NW_014563216.1:0-388 GCF_001313825.1 Dinoponera quadriceps | reverse complement strand
TTTAAAAATGAGACTTCTTTCCATAGACGCATCAATTTTTATAAAAAAAGCACAAAGCTCATTTGCCATCCTTAAGCCTTCACTTAGATTTTTCAAGTTAAAGACCATCTTTTCAGAACTCGTTGAAGCTTCTTCTTCAACGGGATGCGGAGTTAACATTTCCTCTAAGTCGGTTTCTGTCAAATCTTCATCTTGCGATTCAAGTAACTCTTGAATGTCATTTGATTCTATCTGTTCAAAGCCATCTCGTCCTATTCCATTCGCAACTTCATCAATGTTTGCAGTTAAAGTTTGAATTTGCAAGGATTCTTCATTATTTTCGACAGTCAGAACAGGCCACAGTTTTTCCAGCATGATTTCAATGTCTCTGGCTTCATTTCTCCCAACG
>NW_014563215.1:0-504 GCF_001313825.1 Dinoponera quadriceps | reverse complement strand
ATAATTTCAGTCATAATTCCGGTATGGTTCAAAGTTACAAAATTTCGCAGTAAATTTTATCACAATATTTTCTCCGTGTGGTTCGGTTAACGCGACCCTGTCGATGGTGTAACTGTTGATTGATCCGGGGAAACATACCCGTCGAGTAGCGCCACGCTGCGGCCTGATTTCCGCTGCGGAATCGCGAAAACCCGGACGACGTTACCTCCGGCGGGGGCCGATTCGCTCAGAGACAAAGTCCGAACGCGACGTGTCGCTTTAGACGGCGTTACCTACGGCCAAGGTGTGTCTTAAAGACTTAAACAACCAACCACGTGAATCGACGGGGACCCTCCGGGGAAACATCCCCGTCGAGACCCATCGCGCTGTGACCTGAGGTTCCGCTGTGGAATGGCAAAAACCCGGACGTCGGTACCACCGGCGGGCGCTAAGTTGCTCAGAAAATAAGTCCAAATGCGGCGTGTCGCTTTCGACAACGTTACTTCCGGCCGAGGGGTTTCCTGA
>NW_014563214.1:0-8030 GCF_001313825.1 Dinoponera quadriceps | reverse complement strand
TTTTCGAAATATTCGACTGGGTTGATTAAAATGGCCCACCTTGTATATGTTGATGTAAAATTTGGAGTACAAATTAGTTCGGTCCGTTTCCAAAAGATGGCGCTGGCTGTTATGAATGTTCCATAGAGACAGCTGATTTCGGTGATTTCAGAGAGGTTAGACATCTGTCAATAATATTCAGTTTATATCGCTTTGAGTTTCATACAAAACCCCTGTTTTTTACTGTGTTGAATACGTCAAATTTTGTTTTAACTAAGCAGTATTTGCGGGAGGTTTTAGTTTTCTGCTTTAATTGGAAGAAAAGTGCTGCTGATGCGCATCGAATGCTTGTAGAAGTTTATGGTGACAATGCTCCAACTGATAAATCATGTAGAGAATGGTTTCGACGTTGCAAGAATGGTGATTTCAACGTTGAAGACAAGCCGCGCTCTGGACAGCCAAAAAAATTATATTTTACCGTATGCGCGGTATTGCTCCTTCTGATTACTGGTTGTTTCGACGGATGGAGCACGATTTGGCAGGTCATCGGTTCATTTCTTTCGCAGAAATAAAAAATTGACTCCTAACTTGAATCGCCTCAAAAGACGAGATATTTTTGCGAAATGGAATTCGAAAATTGCCTGAGAGGTGGGAAAAAGTAGTAGCCAGCGATGGACAATACTTTGATTAATCTGTTCATTCATTTTGTTCTGAAATAAATGCATTTTTGACCACAAAAACGGACCGAACTAATTTGTACTCCCAATAGCTTTAACATATAAAGTTAAACCATTCTATACAACGCATGGATTTATTATATTATATTAACGGAAGTTTTAGAATTATATAATTTAATGATTTAAAGTTATTATATCGATATATTTATTTTATTGTTACACTCGTGCAGGGAATAAAATGAGACAACGTTAAGTGGGAAACCACTTCAACTATATATTTGCTATTTACAAGAAAGCACGCGTAACTCGCAGACTCAAGCTCTCTTTCTCTCGCTAAAGACCGACGCGCACGTCACGGCGATTCGACCGCCTCAGAGAGAATCTCTCAAACCTGTTGTTTATCAGTCAACGCTGATCATCTGTTGTTGACGACTCGTTGTCAAGAGAATCAGCTGTACGTTCAGAGCGCTAAAAGCGCGGGCATCAAGACACGGGCGTCACAGTATGATAAATATTATGTTAGAAATGAATCTGAATGGTGTTTTAATCATAAATATAATAGTATGAATTATAATACATTATATTATTTAAGCGCTGCTCAGCATATAAATGCGATTCTTAATTGGTTGTTTGAAGTATGCCGTATCTGTAGTTCGCACAAAATAAATTTCTAGGTCCACAACAAATAGTTTGTGATTTTGACAGACCATTGATTGGTACTATTACATAAGCGTTTGGTAATTGTAATGATTTAAAGGAATATTTATCAATATGTTATTTATTACTTATAAAGAAGAACAAAGAAATGTTTACAGGTTTTTTGAGTTTGGATATTTTGCATTATATTAGTTTCATAAGTGGATGGAAAATTTTTACATCTGTCCATCCTACTTTTCGATCTTACTTTTAAAACAGGTGAAATATTGCCATTTTATAACACATCTACAAAAACACCCTATATATTTATATTAAATGTATTCCAATTAAGACATGCATCTAGATAAGCGCGTTAAGCTTTTTATCGTATTTATTTCGCCAGTTTTGTTCCGCTGCTAATTTACAAGGTTCATATGATTCGTCAGAATTTACGGATTGGTTTGTGTTTTTAATTTCGGATTTGTCACAATTTTTGTTGAAACTTTCACTGATTTTTCACGATACATATTAATTTCTGATGTACATAGGGATATCGGTCTGTTAATTTCCGGCCTAGCTAACTTTGCTTTACCGGAGAAAGATTGGATATATACCATTAAAAATTTATTTATTTGCATTGATGACGAATTGTACTTCAGCAATTTATGTTTAATATCGTTTAATTCAGACTCAACTGAGGATGAATTTGTATTTATTTTGCCAAATCCAAATTTGAAAATTATCACTTCAGAGTATAACGGAAAATATGGTAATAAGAACTTAATTTCTTGCGTCATTTCTGGACAATAATACGGATTTATATCAACATGCTCAGAAATATTAAGCAAGTCATTAAGGGGTTAGGCCAGTCTAGGATTTTCAAAAAATCGAATTTTTTTTTTTTTTGCTTAAAGTACACTTTAGGGTCCTAAAACCATTATTCAATTGGTAGAATAGGGAAAAAAAAATTTTTCCCTGTCCAATCCGCTGTAGTGTCGAAGCGTTCGGAGCGGGCGACGAGCGCATTTTCTACCTGCCGCGGCGGGCTTCCTTTTGTCCCCTTTTTACGACTCTTACCCTCTGCACTAATGTACCAACGGGGCCTGAAGGTTCCCCAAAAGGTCGTTAGGAAGTGCTAGTTCATCAATACAGCTGTATGTGTGGGCTTGTGTTTGGGTCAGTCAGCTGAAAAACGACGCCACGCGTGGACGCTTCTTTTTGTTTTCGTTAGTTTTTCTGCTTCAACGAATTACTTTATTGACTACAGTGGTTTTTACTGATAAACTATCATTGTTAAAAATATGAGTGATGACAAGAAGCCAGTTTATTCGGCGCAAAAAGGCAAAAGAGGACGGAAATCCAAAGCAGATGGACCAAGTATTTTAAAGCGGCAGCGTCCGTTAAATCGCTTTGAAATGGAGCAGCCCAGTGAGAACGTTGGTACGTCTGCTAAGAAATTATCTGCAAATAATTCAGATGATATTGAAGTGAATCCTAGTGTTGGATACAGGACGATAGACTTTTTGACAGTGTTTACAGCAATTTCTCAAGTAGTTGTTTGTAAAAAGTGCAAGTCCGATGTAGAATTCACCGAAACAGAAAATCGTGGCTTGGGTTTCAAGGTTGTGATTACGTGTAAAGAATGCGATAAAGTTTTTGTTCCAAGCTGTTCATTTATTGATAAAGCATACAAAATTAATCGCAGAATCATTCTTCCAATGCGATTAATCGGAGTGGAATTACACGGCATACAAAAATTTTGTGCATTCATGGATCTTCCACGGCCGATTTTTCATTCATTTTATGACTCTGTAGTGAAATGTATTCATGGTGGTGCAGAAATAATGTGTGAGCAAAGTATGAAGAGAGCTGCTCAAGAGGAAAAAGGAAAAACCGATGAATCGAGTAACTCCGGAGGAATAGCTGTGTCCGGTGATGGATCATGGCGAAAACGAGGATTCTCGTCGCTTTTTGGATTCGTCTCGCTAATTGGATGGAAGACTGGTAAAGTTGTGGACGTTTCGGTAAAATGTAAGTACTGTAAAGCATGCGAATTTTGGAAAACGAAGGAAGGTACAGCAAAGTACGAGGAATGGTTGGAAACCCATGCCGACGAATGCCAAGCTAACCACGAGGGCTCTTCGGGCCTCATGGATGTTAATGTTGTTTGCAAAATGTTCCAGCGCTCTGAATCTTTACACAACCTGATATATACTAGCTATATCGGAGATGGAGACTCTAAGATATATACGGGTATCGTAAATTCATCACCTTATGGAGATTCGATTGTCCAGAAGAAAAGGTGTATCGATCACGTCCAGAAACGCATGGGTACGCATCTCCGGAATTTAAAAAAGAAAACAAAGGGCCTCGGCGGAAAAGGTAAACTAACTGGCAAATTGATCGATGAACTGTCAATTTATTATGGTCTAGCGATACGCAGAAATCATGAATCTGTAGAGAAAATGAGGACTGCGATCTACGCTAGATCACAAATTATCAACAGATGCCAAGCCTAAGCACGATCACTGCCCGAGCGGAGAAAATTCATAGTGCTCGTGGCAAAGGGCCAAGGCCACTGGAACTTTGGACGAATATACACATAAACCACCTTTACATGAAGAAGTATACAAGGCTATAACTCCAAGTTATGAAAAATTAACCAGTGATGACCTACTCACTCGTTGCATAGGCGACTTTACTCAAAACAGTAATGAGAGTTTCAACGCTACAGTATGGTCGATGGCCCCGAAAGTGACATCCAGTGGCAAAAATGTACTTGACACAGCTGTATATATTGCTGCAGGTACTTATAATGATGGCCTCACAAGTGCCATGAGAGTCATGCAGAACATAGGCATCAAAATTGGGCCGAACTGCTACAATTACTGTCAAGAGACTGATCAAAACCGCATCAAATTATCCGATCGTTCGCTCTTAGATGCTGTAAGAAGGTCTCGAATCGAACAGAAGGCATCCAGAAAGGAATAAGATGAGTTCCACGTGTTCATGGAAGGTGAAATGTACCGCGCAGGCATTGCAGACTGAAGGTATAACAAAATTTTTAGCACGTAAAACTTTAAACGCGTTTTTCTCGAAACTGCATTTTTCAAATCGGGCGACGATGGTACTTGGAGACTATCGCACGTATCCACTTGAAATTTTAACTGTAGCTTTACAGTAACATTATCTAGTAAACTACGTACGATTTTTTTGTTATAATTGCAACTTTTTTTTTATAAACAATTTACTGCTCATTTTTTCGGTCAAAAATTGAACCTTTTTTTTACAAGTCCGCCATTTTGCGAAAAATTGATGTAAAGCTAAAAACATACGTACTTTACTAGCAAGTCTTATGTAGATTAAATCCCGTTCTTTATTTTGTTTCAGATAGCACGAGTTCCTAGAATCACCGTCGTCCGTAGAGGCCCTCTTGAAAAAGGTGATTCCGAAGATTTGCCCAGTAGCCGCCATTTTATATCAAAATGTCAATATAAAAATTTTTTTATACACTCAAATACATGTTTAATAAAGCCTGAAAGAGAGAAATTCGATTCCTTTTTCCTTACTCCTAGAATAAATTGTCAAAGTTAGGCCTTTTTTGAGGGCTCTAGACTGGCCTAACCCCTTAATACTATTGTCAAGGAACATATTAACCCAAGCAATTATTGCATTATTTACAGCAGAATTAAATTCATCGCTATTCTTATATGTATCTCCTTGGTTAATATCTGACAATAGCAAATCCGATTCGTCATCATTATACGAGGGTGGATCAAATATAAACGAGCCTTTTGCAAAAAAAAACCTTTATTTTTCAAAATCAATTCTAATTTATATTTCTCCTACTTTTCTATATAGTCCCTCATCTTATCTATACACTTCTTCCAACGGTCTAGTAATTTTTTAATGCAGTATCATAAAACGTTTGCGGACGTGTATCAAACCAATTGCACACGAACTGCTGTACTTCCTCTTTCGTTGTGAAGCGCTGCCCACCAAGGGCTTCCTTGAGTGGCCCAAACATAGAAGTCGCATGGTGACAGGTCTGGGCTGTAGGGTGGATGTTCTAGTACAGTCCAGTGCATATCGGCCTATTTTTGTTATGCTACTGCTGCGGCGTGGGTTCTGGCGTTGTCATAAAGAAGCAACATACTTCTGATCGGAATGCTGCGCCTTTTTGACCGATAGGCAGCTCGAACTTGGCTAAGAAGATCACAATAATAGGCAGCATTAATAGTTCGACGTTTTTGAAGAAAATCGATCAGCAGAACGCCTTTACAGTCCCAGAGCATTGTGACAAAGACTTTCCCTGCAGACAACCGCATCTTCGCTTTCACCGATGCACCCTCGCCAGTCTTCCACCACTCCATATTGGCCCTCTTCGATTCAGGGTTGTAATGATGGACCTAAGTCTCATCGCACGTGACGTTTTTTTCCAAAAAACGTCACCTTCTCGCTCGTACCTCGTTAGGAGGCTCCGAGAAATTTCAAACCGCATGGCTTTTTACTCTGCATTCAGCAACTTTAGAACTCAACGAGCTGACTCTTTTCGAAATCCCAACTCATTGCGAATGATTGATTGCACACTAGCTGATCTGAAGTTCCTGAAAGATTTCATGAATAGTTAAGTGCTGATCGCTTTCGATGAGTTTTCGAACAGCCTCGGTATTCTACGCTGTGATGCTGGTGCGGAAACAGCGTGGGTGGCCAATGTTTTCAACACGTTGCCGTCCTTTCTTAATTTCGTTACACCACTGCTTCACCCGAGCCTATGAAAGGATTCTTTTCCCGAACTGTGGGAGTAAACGGCGCCGAATTTCAGCAGCATTTATGTTTTCGTTGAAGAGAAACTTAATAATTACACGTTGTGCAAATGCGGGGTATACTTCTTTCTCGCTCATCGTAATTGTTGCTGAGAGTAAGAAGCACGTGACGCGCCAACGTTATTACTGCCTTCCACATGACCCCCCTCCACTGTTCAAAACGTTGTAGACCCCTCACACTGCCGACGGGCACACAATTTAAAAAGGCTTGTTTATATTTGACGCACCCTCATATAAAACGTTTTAACTTTAGGATGAACAGATGTAAAAATTTTCCATCTACTTATAAAACTAACATAATGCGAAATATCCAAACGCAAAAAGCATTTTGGCATTTTCTTGTTCTTTTTTGTAAGTAACGTGTTGATAAATATTCTTTTAATTCATGACAATTACCAAATGCTCTTGCAATAGCACCTATTAATATTCCGTCGGAGTAACAAACTATTTGTTGTGGATCTGGAAGATTTGTTTTGTGCAAACTCTCGATATGGCGTACTTCTAATAACCAATAAAAATTCCATTCGTATGCTGCGTAGTGCTTTACATTTGAAATACTGGCATCTTTATATTCGAGTTTCGCATTCAATTTGGTACAAATATATATGACTTGACAATTCTCCGGTTGGTACTTTAAATTTTTTTTACCAATAATTCAGTAGCATCTATCGAAAGATAATTTGAGAATTACAAATAGATTATTATTGTTCTAAAGTCCAATAATGAACGAAAAACGGGTCTAATGAAATAGAATGTATTGTACCGGCGTCCATATTTCATTTTAAGAATATTTTTTACAGGATCTGTTTTGATGTTTGCATCTAAGTTAATATCTTGTCTTTTTTTTAGTTTTCTGCAAAACAATATTACGAGTTATAAAGGTTTAGGATCGCCTAATTCCACGAGTTTATTTTCTTCCGCTCTGCACCACTGACAGGGAAATTCATAATTTTTTGCCCATACTTTGGAAACCTCTACTCTTATATGTCCCTTAAGCTGACGTTTTTTTTCATGTCTTACAGATTCATCAACAATACTAATTTTACATTCCACAGAAACATTGGCTTTATGCTGAAATTTATTTACAACTTGGCCTAAAAAATTATGTTTATATTCTTCATGACCCCTTAACGGTTAAATATATGCCAGTTTCCGAAATATTACAATTTTTAAAAAAGAACGCGCGCGGAAATTTTGTCGCTTGATGAATAGTTGCCTATGTTTCACCTGTCCAAACTTTACGCCGCTACATGCAATAATAGCGAGAACGTCGTTTTTCATCAAAATATAATATATCTTCAGGAATTATGCTAATTCAATCTTTATACGAAAATGTCACTTTAAATTTCGAAAATTTTATCTCATGTCGAAGTATCGATAGAAGATGTAATATTTGCTATGGGTAAAGAAATAGATTCGCGAGTAATATCATGAAATTTTAAGATTTATCCAGAATTCCAAATCGATTTTCTTTTATCATAATATAAATATATTTTAGATTAATATTGTTTGGTAGCATTACACTTATCTTTTCGTATACCAGGTGTAGAAGTATGAAACCGGAATTCTTTTGTAAAAATTACACGTCTGTTGTTTGAAAATGATAAAAAATATTTTATTAAAAATAATGTCCATTGCTATTTATACATTTTTCCCACCTCTCCGGCAGTTTATGAATGCCACGCCAAAAAAACATTTCTTCTTNGCGAACCAGCTATCGAGCCATTTTCGTACATTTTCATACGAATTGAAGCGTTGTTCAGCGAGAGCATGTCCCATTGATGCGAATAGATGATAATCGGAGGGAGCCAAGTCTGGAGAATAAGCCGCATGCGTTAATATTAGTAATATAAATAAGTTTCGGCCGTTTTCAAAAGATGGCTCCACCGACAAGATTATTTTGAAATCGTCA
>NW_014563213.1:0-419 GCF_001313825.1 Dinoponera quadriceps | reverse complement strand
ATAAGTGTCTCTGCGATCATGTCGAATGTATCCGTACCTACGTTTGTCGACATCCAAGGTTTCATTGTGCTCGGACGTTTCGTTGTTAAAGAATTCGCTGCGTTACGTAACAACAATAATAACGATCGCGAACTCTTTCATTATATATTTATGCCGCCTATGGCATTGGATCTTCTAACGAAAGTGGAAAAAGCGCAGGCGTCTTGTTTATCCGCCAATCATCATTGCCTACGATGATCCGATGGTGATATTGATTACAGGAGAATGAGACCGCTCATTCGAAAAGTTCTCATGAGTATGTCTCCTGGCACTACAGTGATTTACGTTAAAGGTTTGCAAAAAAAGGATTTGTTGCTGTCTCTGCTTGGGAACTGCGACATGACTGTCGGCATAGAAACAATCGATGTGGATTATGAAGA
>NW_014563212.1:0-424 GCF_001313825.1 Dinoponera quadriceps | reverse complement strand
TCGTTTTTCAGCTGACTGACCCACACACAAGCTCACACATACAGCTGTATTGATGAACTAGTACTTCCTAACGACTTTTTGGGGAACCATTAGAGCCCACAAGCCCCGTTGGTACATTAGTGCAGAGGGTAAGAGTCGTAAAAAGGGGACAAAAGGAAGCCCGCCGCGGCAGGTAGAAAATGCGTTTGTCGCCCGCTCCGAACGCTTCGACACTACAGCGGATTGAACAGGGAAACAATTTTTTTTTCACTATTTTACCAATTGAATAATGTTTTTAGGACCCTAAAGTGTACTTTAAGAAAAAAAAAATTTCGATTTTTTGAAAATCCTAGACTGGCCTAACCCCTTAAATTTGTATCTTACTTTATGAAAATGAATATACGAGGGCGGTTCAATAAGTACCCGTGTTAGACGACAGAGGGCG
>NW_014563211.1:0-3470 GCF_001313825.1 Dinoponera quadriceps | reverse complement strand
AGAGGAACCAAAGTGACAATACAGAATGTTAAAATACATTTGTTCAAAGGACAATGTGTTAATACGTTGGAGAGTATTCTAGGAGATTAACGTTACGATATTGGTGCTCGAGAAATTGGAAAATCTTGTCCTTCAAACATACTTCAACTCCCGTCATAATCAGTACGCAATCAAGACCATCGGAAGTGATTTTCAATTGTGACAGTTGTTGTGTGTTTTTAACTTTATTGTGTGTAGACCGCTTTGCAACCAAGTGTGCACAACGTTTACGTTGTTAATAATACAGACATCAATACATTTTGTANTGTTGTGTGTTTTTAACTTTATTGTGTGTAGACCGCTTTGCAACCAAGTGTGCACAACGTTTACGTTGTTAATAATACAGACATCAATACATTTTGTAACCATGTTTCATTTCACCATTCATTTCACAGTATTAAAATTATCACACCAAAATCAAGTTAAATCACAATAATTTCATTTTAATTAAAATTACGTGTTAATTCAATCAATCATCAAATTTATTTAAACTAAAAAAGAAGGAATAGCCAACAGATTGCGGGTGTTGTAGCGATGTATACAAATTATTGTGGGAAAATATAAATGTTCATCCTGTATTACTCACGTAGTGAAGAATTTTTCGAACAAACATATATCAGTTATCCACGCATGTACTGACTTTTGAATCCCAGTATTTTCATGTTATAAAAACCCCTGAAACCCACCATAAATTAGTGAAATAAATGATAAAATATTTCTCCGTTCTCCGTTTCCGGAGAAATTCCGTTTCCAGAAAAATTCCGTTTCTCATGTTGCGAAAAATACTTTCTCAGTCGGGAGTCGAATCAGGACCTCCCCACTTAGGCGCAAGGCGTCATATTAATTCGGCCACCGAAACTTCGACAGTGTTCCTCGCAACATACATGTTTATAAGTGAAGATAAAGCGAAAATAATGTAAACTTCTTTCAATACGTATTAAACATATCCTCTTACAATGATTTATATACATCGCTACAACAATCGCGATCTGGCTCTTATTAACCGTTATTTCTTTTTTCTAGTTAGTCACTAATAAAGCCGTTAAAATTCACCCTGTTTCCAGAGTAAGTCGATAGGCGACGCGATCTATGAGTCGCTCTGGTACGGCATGCCGCCAACCGACAGCCGCATTTTACTGTTCATGATGTTGAGATCGCAAAAACGGCTGACGATTACTGCGGGCAAAATTGTCGATTTGACTTTGGAAGGATTTACGAGCGTACGAATATCTCGTTGTTTGTTTTGATGCGCGACACTGCAAAACTGTTTCGTGTTAACAGCGAGCTATTATTTTCTTTTGTTTTTTAGATCATGAAAGCTTCTGCCTCCTATGTGTCGGTACTAAATGCGATGTATTAACGTCGGAATGACTTTGTAGATCACCGTATGTACATTTTCACCATCGTTGACTTAACCACGTCAATTAGATCGAGCAGTTATCTTCATTGGTTGAATGGAATCGCACGAATTACGAGACGTCGGATAGTTTTACGGTGTGAATTAATTCAGCGAATAACCATCCTGTGTTTGTGGTAATAACGAAATTACTGTAGTCTTCCCGTTGAATGTAAATCTCTCTGTTCCATTTCGTTTCTACGCTTCTACTTTGCAGATTTGAGAGAGAACAAGTGCCAGCAAATATTTTGTAAAGTTACCGAAGGTAACGTCTACGTCGCCCGTCGAATTAAAAGTTTTATTGACTAAAACTTGCAACCGTCCCGCACTTGCTAAATCGTAGATTGACTATGCATTTTTCCTCGTTTGTTATTAATACATATATGTCGACTAATACATTACAACAATACGTTGTACGCTATTTTTGTGATTTCTCGACTTTTTTACAAGATTGATGTTTATATTTACCGAGCTTACAATGGGCGATACGTGTTTGCGCAACGCTTTTCTATCATCGCGACCGTATTTGTGTTATATTTTTGGAGAGAATTATGCCGCTGCCCACCGTTATGTTTGCGCCATATTTAGATTTTGCGATAAATCACGAACGACAGGAATACCATTTTCCGCAAATTATCGCACAATCTATTTCGCGAATCTCGATTTGTTAAGATCATCATATCGATCTCCCTTCGTGCACGTGGAGAGATTCGACATTCGCTTTAAAATCGGCTACAGAGAAGAAAAAGCGCTAAACTCAAGTAAATAAATACTTCAATATTCCCTAGCACCTTTTCCCCTAATTCAAAATATTTGCCCAAAAAATTATTCAAATAAAACATATTTATTTGATCCAAGTAAAAATTTGCCAAGTAATATTGGAGTAATTATTTATTAATTATTGAATCTAGCATTTTTTTTTGTCTTACGAAAATGACACGATTTGCACAGTTCAATGCGATTTACATTTTCACGCAGTTCATCGTCACGCCGAAGGAGACGTCTTCTTCTTCGGTCGCTCGAAAATGGAAACGAGAGAACACGAACTGAGAGAGCATTCGCGAATGCGACGCGAAGGGAAGCGAGATCGGCGTCGAGATCGGTTGTACGTCGCGCACATTCAACGCTCAACTGTAATAAATGTAATTCGCGTCTCATGCATTTTTTTCCCACCCCGCGATTTACGGCCCGCCGGCGTCAGCGTCCTTCATCGTGGACTCGGGGGCAATTTTTTCCGATGGATACAGTTCTTCGCGACGAAAATCGATACTCGCGAGGAAATTACACGCTGTTGCGCTAAATCGCTCGCGCTGACTCAGAAGAGGTAAATGGGAGAATAATGTGTACTTTTTTTTCTTCCTCTAAATCGGTACAGCTGGGCGAGAGTTCGTGAGACTGCGAGATTATCCGAGGTATGTTTATAATTAATTCATATTCAAGAAACAGCCTTGTGAGCTTCATCGTCTCCGTCGCGATTACTTCAGCGCTTTAGTCGTCATTATCCGCGAAGCGTATTGAACAACATGCACGTGCGCTTCGCCAGCGGTGTCGTCTCCGCCCGCACGTCCGTTTGTAACGTTTATTCTCAGTGCTAAACAAAGAGCGATGAAGCACGTGAGCACTATCAGCCGCACGGTGGAGGTCTGTCTTCGTTTGGCAGGTGTATGGCCGGACTCGGCTTACGCGAATCTCTGCTGGTTCAGCTACATGTCGTCGATCGCGATAGTGCAATATTACCAGTACGCGTACGTGCTCGCGCACTTACGCGCACTGGTAATATTGCACTATTCTCATCGATTGCCTCAGTCTTACCCTGGGGAACACCCTAATCTTTATCAAACTCTTCGTTCTCTGGTGGAATCGCCGGTAAGACTCACGTTCTCATGACTCCTGTAGAACACGATTTCACGCCAATAAAGCGGTATCGTTTTCACCACCGTAAAAGCTGTAGCATACAAAAACATGTAAGCGGTAAAATTCATAAAAGAAAAAGACCGATCGAATTGGCATGACAATGAAACAACAATGGTTTTAT
>NW_014563210.1:0-1074 GCF_001313825.1 Dinoponera quadriceps | reverse complement strand
TTCATAACGTCCATCATTTTGAGGATACTGGAGTAGCCTTCATTGAAAATGCTCGCAGCACAATACGACGCAATATCGACGGTTTTTGCGCCGCTGAATGTTTGTTTCGGAGCTAATGACCAGATCATCGCATTCAGGCTCTCGTTGCTGTTCTGTGTATATCCTCTAACACAACGTGTCAACAAATTTTTGTTGCTCAGCTCTTCGTATATAGGTGTGATGGCCTTCAGCACGTCGCTAGAGAGAGCCGGTTTGTGTTCATAATCGGACAGATTACCTTGAGCTTTGGCTTGTTGCCAGGTACACCAGCTGTCTTCACCCTGCGGACAATCCTCATGTTGTAGTTTCTCGTTTGTCGATGCTTTGTGTTTCAGCGTAGCCCATATTGCCTTTTTCATATCCGGCATAGAATCTATTCCTTCGGATGGCTAACCCGTAATAAACACTAAGTTCATCTATTAGTTTTACTATGAATTTTCCTTTGCCACCCAGTCCTTTAGTATCTTTTTTTAGTTTTCTCAGTCGTGCTCCCATTCTTTTCTGGACATGGCCAACGCATTCTTTTTTTTCGACAATACAATTTTCGCCGTAAGGGTTACATTCTGTTATGAAAGTTTTACAATCGCCGTCACCGACACNTCGCCGTCACCGACATAGGAGGTATATTTCACGCCGTGTAATTTCTCCGATCTCATGAACATTTCTTTAGCCGCGTCCACCTCCATTTTTCCGGCGCTACCAACGTGATTCGCAGTGTATTCATTTTTGTGTGTTTCCATTCATTCATCGAAGTCGTCAGCGTGTGTCTTCCAGTACTCGCACTGCTTACAATACGTGCATTTTACTAGGAGATCGAGGACTTTTCCTGTATAATGTCCGATCAAAGTCGTTACGCCTGGCAACGATGAATAACCCCGCTTACGCCAAGTTCCGTCGCCAGAAACAGTTAATCCTCTTGTTGGTTTGTCAGCATTTTCGACACTTTCCGTCAAATTTTTTTCTTCGGCAGCAGCAGCACAAAACAATAAATTGGCAACGGCTTGCGATGCAGTATGAACACTATCGACGATATCA
>NW_014563209.1:0-965 GCF_001313825.1 Dinoponera quadriceps | reverse complement strand
TGTATTCTAAACTACCCAAAAGCGAGAACCTCGCTCGTTGACCGTAAACAAATCAATTCGTTGACAGCTGCATTTTATTGCAGCGCTGCTCCGCCGTTCACGGAAGGGTGGCAGGGGCAGGGAGAAGGAACGTTTCTGTTTCCGCATGTACACGATTTTAATTATATGCGCACCTGCGGCTCATGTCGCGGAAGTATACCTAATCGATGTTAATACATTATCGGGTCTAGTTAATAGAGCGTTACGACCGAAACCAATTACTGCAATTGGCATAACATTTCTTCGCCCCGCTCTCTCCTTACCGCGCCTCGTCGACATTCTGCATCGCGGGATTATAAATTTCTCACGCTTACTCGGCGCAATTTCATCAGAAATCTTTATCTCCCTCTCCATTTCCTCTCTCTCTCTCTCTCTCTCTCTCTCTCTCTCTCTCTCTCTCTTCCACTCTATTCGACAGACCGTGCCGATTGATATTTCCATTTGGTAACGCGCCAGCGGAATGACATCGCCCTTTTCGCACACGTCCCCGTAATTGATAAAAAAGTGTAACGTCATGCATTATTCAAAATGTTAAATGACGTTGAAATCGTTGGACGCGCTTAAAATGGACGTCGCACGAAAAATCAAATCGCGTTTTTCCTGCGCCGACAAGCTACCAGGTGTAGAAGTATGAAACCGGAATTTCCCTATAGATGGTGCTAGTCATCAGTTTAGGGACCGTAAGACCGCTTCTGCAGCGTCATCATCTCCCTCTAACAGCTGACAAAGATTTTCAACACATAACAACCCAAGTTCCATACACCGGTATATTTTTCTATAACCTTAAACATGTCGAGTTTTGTGCCTACGAACTACGATTTGCGGACAGCATTGGTTTTTTGTTATTATTTGAAGACAACTGCTGCAGAATCGCATGGAATGCTTGTCGAAGCTTACGGTGAACACGCTTTTTGTAAAATGCTGTG
>NW_014563208.1:0-243 GCF_001313825.1 Dinoponera quadriceps | reverse complement strand
CAAAATATTATGGAAAATTTTTTTTAAACCCAAAAATAAAGTGGGAAAATTTTTTTTATTCAAACTTGCTCAAACATAAAAAAAATTTTTCGACATTTTAGAACTCAATGGATTAATTTTAAAATACATATTTTCTACAATTACGTTAATCTTTAAATTATCTCCTTAAATTATCTACACTTTGAATTTGTCTGAGATTGAAGTATTTAAAGAATTAAAAATTGTTAAGCACTTACTTTTAAT
>NW_014563207.1:0-543 GCF_001313825.1 Dinoponera quadriceps | reverse complement strand
AAAAGGGAGAAGGAAACACAAAGAACAGTGGCATACGTAGGTGAAATAAGAGAAGTGGGAATATTTATATGCAGCAAACGGAAATATGACATATTATGTTAGCCGTATAGAAGGGTATATAAGTGGTTACCGATAAGTTTCACAAGCAGTCTTGTTTTGATTAGATGAAGCATTTATACTTCAGGTTACTGGCTGCTATCAAGAAATAATCTTAGATGACGAGCGGAGACAATTGAAATTGTTATCAAATTTTATTTTAACGACTTAAAAGCTTGGAAAGGAACGATGTATTTTTTAAACTCCATATCTATTATAAGTATAAATTTAAAATACACATCACAAGTGCAAAATTTGTGCGTAAAATAATATTGTACGTTTATTTGAAGTCCACTTTGATTGTTCAATATTCATTCTGCCAGTAAAATTTGAAAATCTTTCTCTTTCCAGTTCACATCTATTTATAATAGGGAGCCGACATCATGGAAAGCAACAAACGGTTCAACCCATTCGTGAGAATCCTTCCAGAAGAGGAAATTGTAATTT
>NW_014563206.1:0-309 GCF_001313825.1 Dinoponera quadriceps | reverse complement strand
ATAATTAATTTTTGTGGAAACTTTTTTACATTTTTGATCAAGAAATGTCAAACAGTATGATTCTGCCTTTTGTATGCTTTGCTTTGTTAATTATACATAACAAAGGTGTCGAGAACCCCATTATGAATAGTATGCAATAACTATATATTAAAAGGCGAGTCAAGGACGGTTTTCTTGGTCGAGTGCACCTCCGCGCACAGGTGCAATAGGATGAAATAGAGTTGCCATCGTTTCCACATTGTTTTTCTGAACAAACGAATGAAACACGAGTATTGGAAGAAGCACATATATTCTCATTCCGAGTTGAAA
>NW_014563205.1:0-552 GCF_001313825.1 Dinoponera quadriceps | reverse complement strand
AAATTTTTTCTGGATCTTTCGAAATCCCTTCATTTGAAACAATATGGCCAAAAAACTTAACGGAATTTCGAAGAAGAACGCATTT
Source organism: Dinoponera quadriceps (assembly GCF_001313825.1). Lineage (NCBI taxonomy): Eukaryota > Metazoa > Arthropoda > Insecta > Hymenoptera > Formicidae > Dinoponera > Dinoponera quadriceps. The sequence continues at coordinate 467 of NW_014563205.1, read as the reverse complement.
CTTAGGATTCAATTTTAAATGCGGATCTTAATTGCAGAAAAACAGCTTTTAAGCGTTCAATCATACTTTCAAAAATCTTACCATAAATTATTACATCATCCAAATAAACTAAACAAAATTTATACAAAAACTTTTGCAAAACTTGCTCCATAAGTCTTTGAAAGGTAGTCGGAGCATTACACAATCCAAAAGGCAAAACTGTAAATTGCCATAAACCTNTGTCTTTTCCCTTTCTTCAGGACGTAACTTAACTTGCCAATAACCACTTTTCAAATCCAAAGTTGAGAACTAAGAATTCCCCGACAATTGATCAATTGTATCATCAATACGCGGAATAGGAAATGAGTCCTTTATTGTAACTGCATTTAATTTCCTAAAATCAACACAAAAGCGAATTAAACTTTCTTTCTCATCAAATCTGCAGGAGATACCCAAGGACTTTGAGATTCTTCAATAACTCCCTTCTC
>NW_014563204.1:0-1135 GCF_001313825.1 Dinoponera quadriceps | reverse complement strand
GAATTTGATCCTCGGGATTATGCCAGGAATGTTGGTCGTGAGAATAAGATGCCAATTGGAAAATAATGGATATCGAATTTTTCTTTCTCTTGCTGAATGCTGAAGACGCGGCTTTCTGTTCGCAGCTCCGAATGAGGAGCCGAAAAGCCCAGCGTTCGCGACATTCCCACAGTCTGCAACAGTGAGCGAAGGCGAGTCGATGACTTTCACGTGCAAGACTGATACCGCGCCTCTGAAAGGTAAATGGAATTCTCTATTGCAAAGATCAATCATCATGTTACACTCATTACCGATTAGGCCGGCAATGATCAATTCGTTATTATTTTAAAGCCACGCTCAATCCTTCGTGCGATCATCGCTTGATATAATTGCCTCAATAAATTCATCTGATATACGAAAAACCACTTCGTTAGTGTAACTGCATTTTTTATTGTCTGGGAAACAGATAATGTTATAATCGAGATCTACCTTATACAATAGCCCCAGTATTAATATATTTAGAATTTCATATGTGTGGTTGCTACTTTTATGACATTGTGTTTCTTTTGTTTTATTTACTGACCTAAGCATCTGCATTGTATGTGGCTTATTTATTGTAGTAATAAAAACACTCGCGCATATGTAAATTATAAATATCCACATCATGTATACATCAGATGAAAATTCGGTTGTAGGGATAGATAGATATATGTAGGAGGTTTCTACTTGATCGAAATTGTCTCAACCGAGTTTTAACACAGCCGAATATTCACACGAATGTTCTCAGGAAACAAAAATAGCATTTCTTGTCATTAAACCTTCGTTTGTTCAGTCACAAAAAATTCTTTCCGTGTTCTATTATTTACACATACACACATTTATAGGTAGTAGCATTTAAATGACGCGACACATGCGCTAATAACGCGTGAATTTCCAGTAACTTGGCTGAAAGACGGCAAGGCGATCCCCGAGACGAGCAGCAGATACCACTTCAGTTCGGACGGCAATACGTCCTTCGAGTTCGGCATCAAGACGTGCACGGCCAGCGACGTCGGCCAATACTCGGCGCGCGCGATCGGCCAAAAAGGCGAGACAAACTCGGCGTTTGCCCTTAATGTCGTCAGCTCCGGCGAATTGTGAAATGAATCTTAGTAAC
>NW_014563203.1:0-919 GCF_001313825.1 Dinoponera quadriceps | reverse complement strand
TTGATTCACCTAAATCGTAAATTTCTATTCCATATTTAACCATGACTTTTAATCATTTCAATCCAATCCCACTTCACTCCTCGAAATACACACACTGCGTAATTATTATCTTCCTTGTAGTATATAATGATTTTTTCTCACCATACCGATACGTTAAATATTCGTGTTACGTTTAATCCGATCGTATTATATTAAGTTATATGGATTACTTTTTTTCTTAATCTTACTTTAATCTTCATTTTGTATTTGAATAATTCCAATAATGCGGATTTATAAAAGTTTGTTTAATGTTAACCCATATATCGCATTGTTTAACTTTAGCTAACTCTTTCATCATTTAAATATTGTATCGTTAACAGCGAGTATTCTCATCAATTTATCACTATTATTAACCTATGTGAGAACCAAATTATGTTATTAGTATAATTAATATACTGTTTTATTTAAAATGACCTAAATTTAACGAACTTGTAAAATTTTTTATTCATTTTCTTTCAGTTACTTAAATCTGAATTTCCTTTTAACATTCTTATATGGTCCTATCCCAGGTAAAGATATTAAGTTCTTTGACCTGAATAAAGGACCATCTAACATGCGTTCTACGACTAGAGTAAAGAGGCCTCTCTGGACTTTGACCTGATTTGCAGACGTGCGAGTACGTTTAGGCCTCTGAGTGCACGGGTATGCGATGTTTGTTTCGCATATCCTCTTCCAGGACGGAACAACACATACGATTACAAAATCTGATGCTGAAAGATAAAGGGACCACAGACCAAGTAACATAAAAACCCTTACATCAATTAGTGTAGGATTCAATGAATGAAAATGTACCATTCTTACGATACAATAACGATAATATTTTTCTAATATTAAAATAGGCAAACATTTGTGTATTAAGCTTTATATCACGGCAGCAAAG
>NW_014563202.1:0-760 GCF_001313825.1 Dinoponera quadriceps | reverse complement strand
AAATCACCATTTTTAAATCGGTTAAACCAATCTCTGCATGTTCTTTCCGACAGAGCATGATCACCATAGGTTTCTACAAGATTTCTGTGTGCTTCAGCTGCAGATTTCTTCTTAATAAAATAATGCAGTAAAATTCCCCGCGAAAACGGTTAATTTGGCACGAAATTTGACATGTTTTAGGCTACAAAAAAAAATGTTCTTTATAGATTAATGGAAAGACACGCACTGATTTTAAACGTAGATTATAGAACTTTAATATAGATGCGTCATCATCTTGAATTATACACAGACAATTTTTATACCGCCATCTAATGGTGAAACGGCGAGAACTTATTCACACTTTCAATATAATTCATAAACTTTGACAAAACAAAAAATAAAAATATCAATTTTTAGGCTCTCGCAAGCATCGCATTACTAGAGTCCTCTGGGTTTATAATAGGTCAGTTGTAAGAATTCGCGAAGACCTGAGATAAATCCAATGAACTGGCTTCATTTTGGGCTACCAACGAAGTGGAGGCATGCCGTGTGCTGTGACCTGAGAACATGTCAGCTNAGCTTTGACTCCACAATCTTCTAAACCCGATAGAATCCAGCGACTTATAGTTTGTCGAGTTACAGCTTTATACGACCTAAAGAAATAAAAATTGCATTGCCCGACGATGTTCGGCAATCTTTGGTAACCTCTAAATAATGCTTTATCCTGTAAATATACGAGGGCAAAGTGAAAAGTTCTCGGCCTGACCCAGAAATGGCATTC
>NW_014563201.1:275-1024 GCF_001313825.1 Dinoponera quadriceps | reverse complement strand
ATAATTTGCTTTAACATGTATGACCATGGAATGTCATCGTAAGATTCTGTTCTGCGAATACTAAATGATTTTAAATCTAGTTCTCTCGTGACATCTAATAGTGACTTTAAGCAATTCTTTATGTTATCGGAATCTATTAATTTTCTACTGTCTGTTTTAATGGGTAATGCTATTAATTGTTTTGTTTTCATGCTCGTTACTTTTGCTCTTTCGAGATTGATATCTTCGTAAAAGGGTAGGGCGTTAGCTTGCTCATATTCTCGGGCACCGTTATCTACTGGGTGGCCGTTTACCTGAATGAATATTACATGATTATCGCGGTAAGACAATAAGGGATCTCTTCTCTCAGTGAGGGTCAATAGTGAGTTTGTTCTCTTTGCTTTATTAGGTTGTACGCGGTTTGATTCGAATATTAATTCGTCACTTTCAGAATCGGAGTCTGACGTGTCTGAAAAAGAATTTTCAACCATTTCTTTTTCTTCGTTTATTATACGAAATTTGTCTCTCACTATATTTATTAGGGGAGTTTCATATGTATCATTGTCAAAGTTAATCTCATTTCTTATTTCAGGTTCGCACGGGGGAACGTCCTCGAATACTTTATCGGGAGGTTCCTTATCTTCAGGATATACGGGGAGTTCAAATGCTTTGGTTCCTGTGGACGCTGGGGGTGTGATTAGTGCATTATCATCTACACTATCTGCGGCGGAAATAGTAATGTTACTTGGACGAGACGCGTCAACGTGGGA
>NW_014563201.1:0-202 GCF_001313825.1 Dinoponera quadriceps | reverse complement strand
TGTATAATTTATTTGGTACTGGATTTCGCGACAGGGCGTCGGCGTTACTATTTAAGGTTCCTTTTTTGTATCGTATTTCATATTCGAATTCTAACAATTTATTACGCCATTTCCATAAATGGGTCTTTTACTGAGTGTAACCAAACTAGCGGCTGTGATCTGTAATGATAATAAATTTTTTCCCATATAAGTAAGGTCGGAA
>NW_014563200.1:0-872 GCF_001313825.1 Dinoponera quadriceps | reverse complement strand
TGCAGAAGTGTCAAGCGTTACTAAAGCATCAATAAAGTCTGTTGCAGTCGATATGGAAGTAGATGAAGTAGATGGAGTAGTTGAAGTAGATGAAGTAGATGAAGGGCATCGAAGCAAAAACTAGTGAAATTGAAGATGAAGATCAAGAAGAATATTTACCAAAGAAAAAGGATACTACACCGCAACTTTTCAATCAACACGATCTAAATGATTTAATCAGAGAGCTTGGATTGCCGAAAAATGGAGCGGAATTATTAGCTTCGAGACTGAAAGAACGAAATATGCTGTCCAGAGGAACAAACGTTACATTTTATCATAATAGAGAAGAAGTGTTCAGGAAGTACTTCAGCAAGGAAGAAGACTTGGTGTACTGTAATGATGTTTATGGCCTCATGAATGAATTGAGAAAAAATATATACGAATCCAACGATTGGAGATTGTTCATAGATTCCTCCAAACGAAGCCTCAAAGCAGTGTTGTTACATAATACAAATATATATGCTCCAGTACCTATAGCCCATTCAGTAACACTCAAAGAAAAATATCAAAATATCAAAATAGTTTTGGAGAAGATTAAATATGCTGAACACAATTGGCAGATTTGTGGCAATCTGAAGATCCTCACAATTGTTCTGGGCCAGCAATCTGGTTTTACGAAGTTTCCATGCTTCCTATGCTTGTGGGACAGTCGAGATCGCAGTAATCATTACATCAAAAAAGATTGGCCAGCTCGCGATTCAATAAAAACTGGGTCTCACTACGTCATTTATAAATGGTTGAGCCATCAAAAATTTTACTTCTTCCTTTGCACATTAAACTCGGATTGATGAAACAACTTGTAAAAGCATTGGATAAAGAAGGACAATGTTTTG
>NW_014563199.1:0-609 GCF_001313825.1 Dinoponera quadriceps | reverse complement strand
GAATTTTGACATACCATGGATTTTTATTACGAATTTATAATATCCTGTGAGGATTCACATGAATTCCACTGAATTTCTGGGTCTATCTGAGAATCTATCTGAGAATTTTTAACAGGTTAATTACTAGTAATACTAACACGTAATAACTAACACAATGATTATTAAAATCTTCATACTGAGTGATTTTAGCAAAACTAAACAGATGAAAATGCAGTTAACATAGGTTAAACGTACATTGCCTTACACTATCATTACAATTTTTTCGCAATTTATTGTCTTGCAAATACTATAAATATTTCTTTTCTAAATTTACTTTTCTAAATTTACTTTTCTAAATTTACTTTTCTATTATTCGTTTTTTTTCCAACTTACGATGCTATAAAGGTGCGATAAACGCTGTTGCGAAAATAACTTTAATACCCTCCTTAACATTGTTAGTTTTATGTGCCATACCAATATGTCGTAAGAGACTAACGTTACACGTGTGAGACAGAGATAATTTTTATCTCTGTTTATATGTAATTAAACTGAGATTATTTCAAATAAAACGACAAAATGTCTCTATGAAGAGCCCTAAAATAAACCGTTTCTTGTAACGTGAATGATGAT
>NW_014563198.1:0-422 GCF_001313825.1 Dinoponera quadriceps | reverse complement strand
TTATTCAGAATGCATTCAGTTGTAATTTTTTAAAAATAGTATGCAATTGTTTAATGTATATAACATATTAATCATCATTTTACTTCAGTTAAATGCATTCGATTATTTTTTTTAATGAAAAAATAAATGTATAGATTTAAATCAAACATAAGTGAAAGTTTTCAAACGAATATTTTCTACCATTGAGGAAAAAATCAGAAAAAATCCTCTGGAAAATTGAAAAAAACCCGATTTTTCCTGAACCTTCAACAAACCATAAAATAATTTAGTATCTGTTTTATTGGGTGAGTGCAAAAGTGCATGCGGAGTTTGTGAGTAAAAGTCAGACAGTGATTAGGCAAACAACGTTCTTCATTCAATCAATGATATATTGTCCATCGTTGTCTATAATCTTTTTCCAACGTTCTGGCAGCATACGGATG
>NW_014563197.1:760-1136 GCF_001313825.1 Dinoponera quadriceps | reverse complement strand
CCCGCGGAAATTCAAAATTCGCGATACTTCTTGAACAGACCTCGTATTTTTTTGAACTTTAATTCAAACTTTTCTTGTTTCTTTTTGACATGTTCTTTCCAATGTAGTTTTGAATCTAAGGTTATTCCCAGGTATTTTGCTAAATTTGCGTGTGATACTACAGTTTTGTTGAATCAAATTGAAATGTGGTTGTACTTATTTGTAAAGATTACGTGGGCTAATTTTGCCTGGTTTAATTTGATCCTCCATTTTCATGTCCATTTATACATGGCATTCACTACATGCTGGAGTTTATTAATTGATTCTATAATGCCGGATCCCACAGCAATAAGAACTGTGTCGTCTGCAAACTTGTTAGAGAAGTTTTAACTGTTTT
>NW_014563197.1:0-694 GCF_001313825.1 Dinoponera quadriceps | reverse complement strand
AGAATTCGTTTTCAAATTTAACTCTAAACAATTTATCGCAGATATAGGACTCTTATATCAAGACATATTGCTTAGGTAATAGGGTGTTTAGTTTTCTCAACAGGCCAGCGTGCCAGACTTTATCGAATGCCTGGATCATGTCTAAGAAAACAGCAAAGAAAAATTTTTTCTCCACTAGTGATTTTCAATTATATTAACAACAGGTGGGCTGATAAGTTTCCGGTCTAATAAAGAAAACACAACTTTTTGGTAAAAATAAATTTTATTCATCAACATAGTTTCCATCAAGAGCGATACAGTCACTCCAGCGCCTCTCTAACATTTCTATACCTTTTTTAAAAAACGACTTATCTTTAGCCTTAAAATAAGCGTTTGTTTAGGCAATCACTTCCTCATTAGAGCCAAATCTCTTATCTGCGAGCATCTTTTTTAGGTCTGCGAACAGGTAATANGGGGGGGGGGGGTGCGGAATAAATTCGAAGTGTAATTCTTGCAATTTCGCCATCGTAGCCAAAGACTTGTGACAGGGTGCATTGTCCTGGTGAAAGAGCAATTTTTTTCTTTGCATGTAAGGCCGTTTTTTCGATATTTCCTCTTTCAAACGATCCAATTGGCCTATGTAGCAATTGCTGTTGATTATCTGGCCTTTTTCAAGGTACTCGATAAACAAAATACCGTGCGCATCCCAAAATAC
>NW_014563196.1:0-1910 GCF_001313825.1 Dinoponera quadriceps | reverse complement strand
TAATATTTTACATTAGAAAAAAAAGAAGGGAAACATAATATTTATAAACTGAATTGGACATTATTTTAATACATTTTTATTTAGTGCGTTATTTATAAATAAAATTTTATTTATTATTTACATCATTCATTATTCGCATTATTTGTTATTTATGCTATTCGTTATTTGCGTTATATAACTTATTTATTATTTGTCATTTATTATTTGTATATATGTACGTTTATGTACATGAGAATATGAAATTATTTTATTATATTATTTTTTTAAATATTTTATACAATTATTATATTACTATCCCAATATTATATATTGAAACAGATAATTTTATATAAAAAGTTTTTAAAATAAATTTTATATATAAACTTTTTATTTACTATTATATCTATAAAATAAAAATAAATAAATAATGCGCGATAAATAACAAACAACATCAAAAACAAATAATACAAATAACAAACAAATTATTTACATATGTAGATTAGATATTAAGTTTTCTTTTATATCCTGCGTCCGCTCCTATCTGTATAGTTAAGACATAGGAACACCGTGGCGTCCTTGTAGTAGGAGTAGTGACCCGTCGGTAAGTTTTGGCGGAGGTCGGAAGAAACAACCTCGCGCGAAAAGCAAGAGGAACGTGAGAAGCAGAGCGAACACGGAGGGACGAAGCACGGTGCGTGAGCTGAGAACTGTATATGATACCCATGATTAAACGCTTTTTTTGATTTCTTCTCGGTACTACGTTTCGAGTCAGTGTTCTTTTGGAGCCTCTCCTATCCCACTTAAAATACACACTACATATATTTTATTTAAATGAATTAAACGAATTATCATTTGGTGATAATCTCTTCTCGACTTCCACGTATAGAAATGTTATATATAGATTTATTTATCACTTATTATTTCAAATAAAATATTTGTTCAAATCTGTGCTACGACATCAATAATAACTATCATATAAGCATCAACCAAGATAGACTAAATAGATAGATAAGATTATGAAAAGAAAAATAAGAACTTAAAGCGTGAATATAACTGAAAAATGAAAAAAATGAAAATATTTGATTTTGTCTTCTATTGTTATCATTGTCATTTCTACAATAAATAATATAATTTATTGTTTATACTTTCATAATTATCATACGTAATTATTACACTCTAACAATTTCAACACCATTTGACATTTATTCGAATTGTCACAAAATTACTTTTCGAGGAACTATATAAAAAATTCTTTCCAATCCTGTTGCCCATGTCCGGGCGTGGTGACATCTCTCATATGCCTGTGGTGCATATGTTGATTATACACAGGCATATGAAACTTACAGTTTATCGCCGGTTCCGAACGACATTAATTTTTCAAAAAAGTTCTCTTAACAAAGACACACTCGGTGGTTTGCCTTTGCCTTCTGAGAGGAAGTGCGAGCGTAAATATTTTATCTTCTACCGGGATCAAACCCGGGACGGCATAGTAGACCAATGCGCTTCCTGCTATGCCACACTCGCTCTCATTATATGAGAAATACCGCTTTTTAATTATGTTAAAATTACCTGATCAAATTAAAATGCACTTTTGTAATCCTTACTATGTTTTACGATTTAAAATTAATTTCCAAAAGACCGCACATTCCGCAGGAAATACAATTGACATTTACTAAGACTCTCCACGACAACTTTCTTCAAATCACGAATTGGAACTGCGCCGTCATCAAGATAATAATGAGAGACAGACTTCGATTTCTATTTATGAGCAGCAAAGAAGTGGGGAAACCAATAATATTGTAACAGTGACGATGTGAATGTGATTGATGTTACTGACAATGTAATATAAACGTTATTTTTATGAGATCTGGTGGATAAAAGGGATGAGATCAAGATGAAAGTAAGTAAATATCCCTAATTTTTTTATAGAA
>NW_014563195.1:0-1143 GCF_001313825.1 Dinoponera quadriceps | reverse complement strand
AAGGAAATAAAATAAAATAGAAGAAAATAACACTATATAGCAACGAAAACTTTAATGTTAAAAAGACCATAAGAAAGTAAAAAGACAGATAAATATATTTATAAAAATCGCATGAATAAAAAGAATGACATGCCGTCGTTTCACATATGTACCACGAATCATTAAAAATAGGAAGCTATAAAAATTTAAAAATTAAAAAGAATCAAAAAACAGAAAAAAAAACAAAAAAAATTATAAAAATCTTAGAAAGAAAAGCAATAAATGGAAGAACGTTAAGTCGTCGTTTAACATATATTACGAATTAATGTCCAAAAATGAAGTAACAAAAAGAGGAAAGTTTAGAAAGAGAGAAAAAAACAGAATAGAAACTTTTAAAAAATTAGAAAAAATTCAAAAGCAATGTGGAAATAAATAACTTTAATAAATGGGTAACAAAAAATATGTAATACTTCAATTTGTGAAGAATTAGAAGCCAGAAAGCAAAAATGACAGTTAAGTTTTTAAGGGAAACCGGCTGTAACCTTCGAACGAGTGAGGTTAGGGGGTTGGGGCTGTGTTCTTTATAAAGACTTAAGAAAAGTCCGTCAGTCCACGCACCCCGATATATTACTAGTNGTTCTCCATTCCAAAAACGCAACTTCCAAAAATACAGCGCCCCAACGGGCGGTGGTGGAAGAGTGGGATGAGTGCGACTGATTGCGCTTCCCAGAAGCAGCAACGTCTCCTCAGATACCAACATTACCACAACAATGGTTTACGAGATGCGGGCGAGAGAACAAAAATGAAGGGGGGGAAAGCTACCACGTGTCTTTTCACACTCTAATAATGTATTCCCTGCCTGCCCGACCGATGTCACAAATATCATTTTTCCGAAAAACCGGTAACCTAACTGTTGGAATTAAACGTCGAGTCTAGACACAATGCTTGCTCTTAAATTTTCTGCTAAATTAATCGACTGCGTGTGCCTATCCCGATCGATATTCGATACCCATCACGAGTTTTCACACTCTCTCACATATCTCACGTAGCCATCGAAACACGTTTTTCTTTATAACTCATCCGGATCAAATAATTTCTCTAATATATTAAGCCACTCGTCCTTGGAACTCACTCTATTCTTTTCTTATACAAATAAAGTGTTAC
>NW_014563194.1:342-1498 GCF_001313825.1 Dinoponera quadriceps | reverse complement strand
ATGTTAAATTAGAATCTACTTTAGTGAGGAAAAGGTATGTAGTAAATATATTTGGGAAGTATATCTGGGAAGTTTCCATACGGAAAATTTATGTTAATAAAGTAAGAAAGATAAAGATAAAGAAAAAGATAAAGTATCGTTTTTCCGGCGATCATTACACTCGCGAAAAATGTGTAAAAGAAACGTCTCTCTCGTCGGTTGAATGCCAGCACGGAGAAAAGGAATTTTGCTGTTGTGAAACCATCGTTGCTACTATTTAATGAATTATTCGCAATTAGAGCAGAAACAATTTTGTTGTTAGGTAAAAAAAATTTGTTGCTGGATAACAAACTTCTGTTGAGTGAATTTATCTTTAGGACACGTTNAAATTTATGTTAATAAAGTAAGAAAGATAAAGATAGAGAAAAAGATAAAGTATCGTTTTTCCGGCGATCATTACACTCGCGAAAAATGTGTAAAAGAAACGTCTCTCTCGTCGGTTGAATGCCAGCACGGAGAAAAGGAATTTTGCTGTTGTGAAACCATCGTTGCTACTATTTAATTAATTATTCGCAATTAGAGCAGAAACAATTTTGTTGTTAGGTAAAAAAAATTTGTTGCTGGATAACAAAATTATGTTAAGTGAATTTATCTTCAGGACACATTTATTTGCTGCCAGAATAAAAAAGTGCTTTCTAACATTTATTAATTTGCTCCTAAAATAATTTATAGATTTACCAAAATAATCCAGCAAATGGTAATTAGTACTTTTCAACAAATTATTTTCATTCTACGTAGTAGTTGATTTGCGTAGATACTACTACTACGTAGATACAGATTTTGTTGCAACAGCATTAAATTTGCAGCAACAGTAAGTTATTTTTCACCGTGAGGATCTTCATTTCGCGTTTTTCAAGACAAGACGTGCTGAAGAATCTGGAGCTAAGTTGCCAGTACTTCTTGCAGGTGCAGGCAGTGGCGATGTATGGCGACCAGCACTTAGCTTAGCGCAAAACCTCTAAAATGTCCAATAGCAAAGTTGTATGGTTTCAAACGGTGAGTAAGATAATGACCTTGATTTTGACCATGTCCTTCAAGGTCATTTCAAAGTCAACTTTATTTTTTTTAATGGATCTCCCTACATTTTATTGCATATCGTTATAGCTTATCTCGAGAG
>NW_014563194.1:0-244 GCF_001313825.1 Dinoponera quadriceps | reverse complement strand
GTGGGTCTGGCCAGTTAAGGCAAGAGTGGCGTGTGATTCCGGCCAGTTAAGGCGAATTTCATTCCAATTGGTCAGCTTGGGCAAAATATTCAATTGTATCAAACAATTCACAACAAACACGTTCAAATTGTTGCCCTTCAACAGCCTGGCGATGTGCCAATCTGTTATAAACAGGTGAAACCGCATTCCGGTACATTTTCGGCGTTATTAGTTCTATCTCTCTAGTTATTCTCCCTCTCAAATC
>NW_014563193.1:0-1401 GCF_001313825.1 Dinoponera quadriceps | reverse complement strand
TTGATCGTGGTGTACCGGATTTATGGGATCCCGGAATACCGAGAGAAATTGTTCACTTAAGAGATCCCGACTTTCACAACGAGTTGTTCGGCAGTAAAAGGCGAATTCGTGGCGGAAGCCGTAATGGCACGAACGCAAAAGATGTTGAAAACGATAATACGCGACAGTAATCAAACGAGCAAAGAGAGAGCGAGTCGCGGCAAGAGAATGAAGTTTATGTAGGGAAGATTTTTGGGGGTGGCGGATTACGAGCGCCAATGATTGGAGTTTTCGTGGAAACTGGAAACAGATATGGTGGATTAAGAAGCAGATGAAATCACGGACGCGTTGAGAAACTCATTACCTAATTAATGGTGTATAATCACATTTTCATGATAACGCTTATCCAAATAACGCCTATCTCCTGATAATTAAAAGAATTTGTTGATCCCATTGTACCCAGAATGTAATGAGACTATGCGCTTTACGTAAAGGCAGAAGGGATTATAGATATGTTGGGAAACCCACGGTGAGGTGGGTCTAATCGGCAAATCATCGTAATTTTATCCCCTTCATGATAACGCTTGCCCAATATCCGTCTGTTTCCCAATTATATATATAAAAAATGGGAATCCATACTTCCCGAGATACCCAGGACGTAACAATTGTCAAGNATAAAATAGTTTATATGTAATTTTCAGAATTTGACGGAGACGATCTAGTGGCGCAAGCGGCTATGTTCTTCACTGCCGGGTTCGAGACCAGTTCTTCAGTGATGGTTTTCACATTATACGAACTCGCGGTGCACCCTGAATTTCAAAACAAAATTAGGAGAGAAATTTCTGATGCGATCGACAAGAACGGAGGAAAAATAACATATGACATGGTAGATATGAATATCATGCGCCGCTACCGTTTCATATCAAATATTATAATAGCGAATGAAACAAAGTTTTCATATCGCGAATATTTACGAATACACACGATATTTCTTATAAATTATANCATATTTAAAAATTTAACAACAGACACATTCCACTATTATGTTATAATTTTCTCAATCAACAATGTAACGTATATTATATGTAATAGTCATATTGTTAAATGGGAAATTGTAACATTCATATAAAGTTATTGTTGTTTAGTATTTACTGAAAAATAATTTTAAACCGGATTAAATCCGACCATTGTAAACCGGACCATTTATTTGTTATCAGGTGTTGTCGCTGTCGTATCTCGATATAGTAGTTTCCGAAATATTGAGAATGTACCCACCATTGCCGTTCATAGATCGCGAGACGTTGGCGCCTTACAAAGTGTCAAACTCCAATCTCGTTATTGAAAAGGGAACGACAATTTTTTTGTCATTGCTAGGCTTGCACTACGATCCGAAATATTTTCCTAATCCTGAGAAATTCGATC
>NW_014563192.1:0-2810 GCF_001313825.1 Dinoponera quadriceps | reverse complement strand
ATCGAACTTCTCATACCTACGGTACGCCTCCGCGAAATTTCTCAAATTTCCGAACTTCCTCTATGCGCGAATGTCCGTCCTGCGCCGAACGACAATGATAATCTCTCGGCCAGCAATCTCACTGAAAACATTAAATCCTCTAACTCAATAAAATCTCATTCTTACGAATCTTTAAAAAATAACGAACTCCCTAGATCAACAAAATTCACAACATCTCGTGAATTGCAATCGGCTGTGCCGATCTTTGAATCCTCTAGCGATGATCTCGCAGAGTCCTTCAGTATCCTATTCGCTTTAAGTAACGATCTTCAAAGGGCGAAACCGTTGTCCACTGAATCCTCGTTCGATGCCCCGGCACTCCTAACTCTTAATTCTAACTCGCCGGAGACATCGTCCACTAACTCTTTAAACAACGGTCCGACCCTTAATCCTTAATTCTAAATCTCGCGATAACGAATCTCATAAAAAATCATATTCGATGTCTTGTGAAATATCAACTTCTACTTCATCTAACTCTTGTCTCTCTCGTGTTAACCAAATCTTTAATCTTATTCGCACTAGTCATTTAAACTCAGAGGAGCGCGAAAATGTGCGCTTTCTTGTAATTAATTATCACAATCAATTCCATTTACCTGGCGACCATCTTGGAAAAACTAACCTTACCTATCACCGCATTTCTACTACAAACAATATTCCTATCCATGTCCGGCAGTATCGATTTCCCCCAATTCACAAAGAAGAAATGAATTCGCAAGTTTCCGACCTTTTACAAAAACAAATAGTAAAAACCTCCAACTCTCCTTATAACTCACCCGTTTGGATAGACCCGAAAAAGGCGGATTCACAGGGTATCAAACGTTGGCGAATGGTTATCGATTTACGTCGCCTGAACGAAAAAACAATTGGCGACGCGTATTTATTACCCAACATTTGTGATATACTCGATCAATTAGTTTGTGCAAAATATTTTTCGGTGTTAGATTTATCTAGTGGCTTCCATCAAATCCCCATGCATCCCAGAGATGCTCATAAAAAGGCATTTTCTAACCACCACGTTCATTTTCAATTAGATCGTATGCCTTTCGTACTTAAGAATGCACCCGCCACGTTTCGACTCATGGATCAAGTTCTCACCGGTCTTCAAGGCGTGGAATTATTCGTTTACATGGACGATATTGTAGAATTACGCGAGCTCACTAAAGGAGCACAATGAAAAAATTAAAACCTTGATGAATCGCCTTCGCGACGCGAATCTCCAACTCCAACCCAATAAGTGTGAATTCTTGCGCCGCGAAGTCGCTTATTTAGGCCATATTATGGAGAAATGGCATCCGGCAGAACCCCGACAAAATTCATGCTATTAAAAATTTTCCCACTCCTTTGAATCCTAGAAACATCAAACAATTTTTTGCCCTGGCAGGTTATTATCGCCGTTTCATTCCCGAATTCTCACACGTCGCGAACCTTTTATCAAATTACTTAAAAAGAACGTTCTTTTCCTTTGGACGGTAGAACAACGACGATCATTTGAAACCTTAAAGAAAGCTCTTTGCAATGAGCCCGTTTTCCAATATCCTAATTTCTCACTCCCTTTCGCCCTTACGACCGACGCTTCTAAATTCGCTATAGGCGGAGTTCTTACTCAAGGTCAAATTGGACCAGACTTATAGATTGCATATGCCTCACGCGTTCTTAATCAGGCCGAACAAAATTACTCTACAATAGAAAAGGAACTCCTCGCTAATATTTATTGCGTTCATCATTTTCGAAATTATTTGTATGGACGCGAATTCACTATAGTTACTGACCACCAGCCTCTCACGTGGCTGTACAATGTAAAGGACCCTATATCCCTGCTCATGCGTTGGCGACTAAAACTTGAAGAATACAATTACAAAATTATTTACAAAAAGGGATCGCTAAACCGTAACGCAGACGCACTTTCTCAAAACCCTCCGCAATTAATTAAAGGGTCCTCACTAAATAAAATCGTACATCCTAAACCTCAAAATCCCCCCGAAAAAGCTCACGTTCCTATCTCCCCGTCTCTTACCATCCTTCCCATTAGGTAAAAGAGACGTGTGAATGATTACTACGCGCGAGACGATAACGCCTCTGACTCTGAGTCCGACGAGCCGCGCACGCGACCGCGTAAATTAAGCCTCCGTCCGCGACCCGCTCTCGGCGCTCAACGAGATAATTCATCGGTTGCCTCGCGCCTCCGTAGTTCAACCTCCTATACCGACCTCACCCCCTGAGATAGTTATNTTCAGATGAACCGCCTCTCGATATTCTTCCTAAATCACCCGAACATCCTAATCTTCTTAATACATCTCCTCACGATACTCGCGGCAGCAACGATGACGACCAGCCGCCTCCGTTACCGCCATATCCAGCTGACCGTACTCCTCTCTCTCCGCCCTCCCTACATCCGTCTCTTGAACCGCTCTCGGCCATTCCCTCTACTTCTATCCATCCGTCAGTAGACTCCCTACCTCTTTCCGTCTCTCCTACTCCCGGCCCCTATCCGGCCCCGCACGCATCACGCAGCTCTCCCGAACGTGCCGACGCGAATTCCGAAAAAGAACTCTCTTTCACAGAATCATTAGAGCACGCGAACCTCGACGATCAAACAGAATCCGAAGAATCCGAATCGCTTTCCGAAAACGAAGAAGAATTCTCAACTCCACGTCACCTTAACACACTTATCATTAAAGAAAGCAGAGACGATATACTCGCTTACAGGGATAACATGGTTGTCTTATTCGCTGTCGACGCGTATCCGTGCGATAAAGGCGCACAGCTGTTAG
>NW_014563191.1:0-902 GCF_001313825.1 Dinoponera quadriceps | reverse complement strand
GTAATTTTAATTAATTAGTATTTAACAAGTTAACTTCACTTTTTGGACAATTGCTTTAATTGAATAATCAGTACGTTTAATTAATGCAGTTTAAAAAAATTTACGCAATATACATACTTACAGTTAAATATAAAACTTAAAATTTAATATTAAATTTTAGAAATTATTTCACCCATAGGGAAGAACAAAACAACAAGACCATTTAGTTCAGATAGTAAAGAAGAATTAATAACTAATGATTTCAAGGAAAATAAAAAAAAAAGAGAATTATAGAACAATATTCGTCGTCAGGGGATGAAGATACAGATAACAATGGAAAAAATATTGATGAAACATTCATCCAAAAAAATGCGAAAGATTAAACGGAATTCAGGAAAAAGATATTGTACTCAAACCGGAAATATTGTACCTTTAAAAGTTTTCCAAAACAAAGATTGCCGTTGTCGAAAAGCTTGCATAGAAAATTACGAAGAAGAAGAAAGAAAGAATATTTTTGAGAAGTTTTGGTATTTGGGAGACTTTAATAAACAAAATGTATTGCTTTACGAAGCTATCGAGCGCAAAATTGTGAAACGAAGACGTCAAAAAAACGGAAAAGGTTCGCCAAGAAATTGGAGTTTTAGGTATTTGTTAAATTCTAAAAACGGAAAAGTTCCCGTCTGTAAAAAATTCTTTTTAGATACCTTTAAAGTAAGTGAATGACGATTAAAACGTGTATTAAACTCTGCAAATGTAGGAAATGATTTACGTGGGCGTATGGTTGGATCATCAAGAAAAATTTCTGAAGAAGATAAAAAGCATGTTCAAAACTATATTAAAAGTTTTCCTAAATTTGAGTCCCATTATACCAGACCTCATAATCCTAATAGAAGATATCTACATCCTGATCTAACTCTTAGGAA
>NW_014563190.1:0-1055 GCF_001313825.1 Dinoponera quadriceps | reverse complement strand
CAAAATTCAAAATTCGATATCCGATGTTTGGATCTTCTGGTGCGGATGTCTCACGATCAGTCTTCAATTTTTTGGCACTGGAACTAATATTCTCGTCGGAAAGTTTTTCGGCAGAATATCGATTTTTGGGCGGTATTTTTTTTTTACTTCGATCCTTGCGAAAAGATCCGGATCGATGAGCTTCTCGAGAACCTTTATTTTTTGTATCCATTTTTCTCTCAATATTTGTTCACTAACGAAAATTCACTAAAACGCACAGTTGCACGAACAACAAGCTACTGAAAACGTGTCTACTTCTGGCAATGAATAACAGCCATCTGATATTTCCGTTATACCTGGAGCCAAGCATGCTACACCTGCCTAGTATGCGCAAAAACACAAACAATTGAATCACAAAATAAGTCTACGCCTTTTGTTAGAAGGGTTACTTGCCGTTACCTGCATGTCGCCTGTCGGCTCGGCGCTGTAAAACACGTTTCACCGTCTCGGCTGTAACTGGCTTATTTATCGAAATACTACTTTACCGTTTTTACCTGATATTCTAATGACCTCAAACTTCAAGGAAATGCAAAAAAAAATCGATTTTTTGGATCATCTAGGTGTATATCTCCCCTTAAGGTAAAGTATATTTTTCAGCCATATGCGTCATGCTAAGGGTCAAAGGTCATTTCACGGTCAAATAGTCGGAAAACTCCATTTTTTAAGGTTTTATATTTAATTTTAGCTACAGGTTGTGTGACATTTAAGATTTATCAATCTTAGTTTAAAAAAAAATTAGTCGTGACCTTAAACTTCACTCTGGAGCCAAAAGTCGAAGTTACTTTAAAGTCAAGGTCAAAATAATGAAATTTTTAAGGTTTTTTTTTCAAAAATCATCACAAGTGTTACGAAGCATGGTGTTAGTAGTTTTTGAATCATGGAGAGAAGCGTTTACCTTGGATCTTGATTCTGATGGTTACTTTGACCTTTTGATTCAAAGGTCAAGGTCATTTCAAGTTCAAAAAGTAAAAAAAAAATTATAAATAAATGCTGATTATAAACATAATTTTGACTTC
>NW_014563189.1:0-4001 GCF_001313825.1 Dinoponera quadriceps | reverse complement strand
AAAAGTAATCGCGTCTCGTTGCCTGCGTGTAGACGGGGTGTTCATCCGCTCGAAAATACGCATATACGACCGGTGCGGTTCATTTTTTCAGGGGGTCGATTGTGTGTCTCTCTCTCTCTCTCTCTCTCTCTCTCTCTCTCTCTGTTGAATGCTCACTTTCTGTCTCACGTGAAAAAATTCGCGCTTGGCTGTGGTCAAATCGAAAACACGATACCCCTCTATGCACGCGAATAAAAAATTAACTAAGACAAACACCGCGCGATGTAGATATATATTTATAGTATGATAAAATTCTGTAGATTATGTATATGAGAGGCACGGAATGCGTAACCACATCTTTTACGTACGGATTAAAATAAAAGAAATGTGTACGATGTTTCGTGATATTACATACATTTTTATGTAGTTTCAACCTTTAGCTTTGAATAAATAACCTTACGTATATTCGTGCATAAAAAATTCAGCTTGCAACTTAAGCTTAGAGCGACATCGTACAAATTGGACAACCGGCCCTACACTCCGAGTTAATTGCTTAACCCTTAAATGCATGAATTTTTTCTATTACTAAATTATTTTTTTTATGTTCATAGGTGGTCGCAGAAAATAAGAAAAATATTTTTAAAAAATCTGAGGCATATGTTGAGCATTGCCTTTGTGCCTTTTGGATTGTATATTTCCTTCCAAGGAAGAATTTGTTCTTCCACGTTTAGGTGTGCTTTTGATTTTGACAAAGAGAAAAAATAAATATGTTGCAAATTTGCAACACTATGCATTTAAAGGTTAATTTCTCCCTATACTCCGGTTCGTTGCTCAATTCTATATTTTTCTTATTGATTTTAAAATAGTAATTCATCCGACCACAATCGGCACCTTTGTTCCGTATTCGCTTTAATGGCAACCGAATGGTCCGTGACATGCGTACGTTCCGAATAGCGAGCGGTAAACTAACACGTTTGATGTCATTTTAGCGTTAGCTTGCGGTACGTAAAGCTCTTTATCGATGAGGGAGGAATCGTGAAGTAATTGGGGTATCGCGCGGACTAATAAAAGCAGTTTCCAACAGCTCGCCGCCCTTTATCCCCGGGACCTTCCCCGATGGTTCCCGCGCAATCGCCGGAATGTAGGGCGGTCGTTAGAATTTATAGTTGCGTAAATCACTAAGCGGGTTATCCGAAGAAACGGACGCTCGCGACGCGCGCGGACGCGACGATACGCTTTTACGAAAAATTTGAAATATCTCGGACATTACGAACCACCCCGGTCGCCTTTCTTTTGTCTTGCTCCCCCTCCGTCTCCCCCTCCTCCCTCTTGTTCCTCCCTTCACCCCGCTAATACATTGTGGTCTACGTGGCACTTTTACTTTATCTTATATCAGATACGATCCGACTTTCGCCGATGTCAACGGTTATATCTAAGAAGATCGTAAATGGATACGAGTAGTCTTATCTCTTCGTCGCTTGCATCCCCTTTGTGTCGAGTTTGGTAACGTCCGAAGTAATACAGTGCAGTTTCACCCTCCAATTTTCGCTCAATCAAGCCTCCGTGGTCGCCGGAATCGCCGGCGTTTTTAGTATCGATTAACCGGCCAGTTAAGTCCGGGCTTCAAATTCGGTTTTGCTTACAGCCGGAGAAGTTATCGGCCCCGTTTCAATCCGTCGACGTGTGGTTAATATACGGGGCGAGATCGTTTTTGCGCGTCCGACGCAAACGCTCCCACATCCATTTACAACCGCTGTGTATCCGATTTTCTTGCCGCATCCGCTTTTTTGCCGTTCAGATCGGTGCGCCGTATCATCAGTGTGTGAAATCCAGTGAAAATTTTATCGCGGCCACGGGATCGGAGGGAGGGGGCGGCGCCGGTAATTCCCTGGCAAGTATTTCGCAGCGCGGACGGTTCGGCTGATACAGCGGTAATTTCGTAATTTGTACGCCTCTCGTGTGAGCCGGCGCGCGTGTTCGTTTGGAAAATCATGGGAAACCACCAGGGATCATCTGTGTATCCCAGTTTCTATTCTCTCGGTCCGGTAAGCTCTCCCAGGCTTCGCCGCAGAGTTCCTGAAAGCACCGGTACCTCCAACACTCGCCGCCCCTTCGAGCTGGATAAGTGGGTATTAGGCGAGTCAAGGGGCGATCAATAATGCGGATCGGTTAATTTAATAATGAACATTAGGGCGTTATACTGGGGGCGAGGTGCGTGGTAGCCGAGAGGTTGAAACTTGGCTGCCGTGATGTGGGTGATTTGTNCCTGAAAGCACCGGTACCTCCAACACTCGCCGCCCCTTCGAGCTGGATAAGTGGGTATTAGGCGAGTCAAGGGGCGAACAATAATGCGGATCGGTTAATTTAATAATGAACATTAGGGCGTTATACTGGGGGCGAGGTGCGTGGTAGCCGAGAGGTTAAAACTTGGCTGCCGTGATGTGGGTGATTTGCTTCCAAGATTTTCTCGAAGCACTTAGGGAAGTCAAGCTTCCCCGAGACCGCGAGGACCTAACGGCTCCCGCCGGTATAGTAAAACACTTGGGCGACTATCGTCAAATTTGCTAACGCATGACAAAGAGCCGTCGTTTCCCTTTATACGCAAGCGCTATCGCTACCGGCACTACGTGTAATCACTGCAAGATGAGAGTGTCTTTCTCTCTTCCTCCTTATCTCTCTTTGTCTTTGTCTCTCTTTCTCCTTCTCCCTCGTTTTTGTGTAGGGAGAAAATTTCAAATGGATCCGTGACAATTTCTGTGTATCCGTTTCTTAGCACATGTGTGTATATATGCTTACACTGATGGAAAATTATNCGACTATCGTCAAATTTGCTAACGCATGACAAAGAGCCGTCGTTTCCCTTTATACGCAAGCGCTATCGCTACCGGCGCTACGTGTAATCACTGCAAGATGAGAGTGTCTTTCTCTCTTCCTCCTTATCTCTCTTTGTCTTTGTCTCTCTTTCTCCTTCTCCCTCGTTTTCGTGTAGGGAGAAAATTTCAAATGGATCCGTGACAATTTCTGTGTATCCGTTTCTTAGCACATGTGTGTATATATGCTCACACTGATGGAAAATTATAGTTAATTTTGGCGCCAAACATACCCTTTAATCACAAAAATAGTCAGGAGAAGCAATTTCCTAATAAGTGTTACTATAGTCAGTGATAATGCGTAGAAAAGAAGTTTTTCCCTCCTTTCCTTCCCTTAGATAAACCTATTCCCGCCCTCTTTTAGGGACTATTATTTGGGCTGTTATTTGGATTTGGATTTCCTTTTCTCAACTAATGATGCGGCGGATCGGTGAGGAGACATTCGAGATCGGGTGGCGTTCATGAGCAGCACTCTTTTGCTTTATCACTTTGAACTGTTGATAAATGCGTGTGACGGGAGTGTTACTACATTATCCATACGGACAAAACCATTAGCATAATTCAAATTGAATTTCATTCGGTGAGTTCGTTTGATTTCACAATTCTTGATTTAAGACTAATTTTTTCTCCCGTGAAACATGCATATCGCTACTACTACGAAATATATTTAGCGCCGAAATTATAATTTTGTATCAGTGTACCGTACCGTACCGTCCGAGCCAATCCACTTTTCGATTTTCTTTTCTCAGAAAAGAAATAAAACGCATTTTCTTGCGAACTTTTCGTCCATTTCTAAGTTTCCAAATAAATCGTAAAGGCTCCACAGTGTACTTTCAAATTTCCCCGAGCGGAACAAACTCGCTTAGTACGCACAAACTGCGAAACTTTGATATCAGTCAAATCCTTTTACAAACGAACAACTCGGGACATTGTTTCGAGAAGAAGAAGAACAAAAATAATCACTCTTGAAATTCCTTCTCGTTTTCGTCACAAATTCGACAGTGTCACTATTCATTTGCACGCGTACTCTTACCGTAGGGGTTCTCATGACTCTATGCGGCTAATGCGAAATGAAGCCCGCGGAAAAAGAAAGCGGAACGCCATTCATTCGGCGAAGTTTACAACTCCCGACACCCCCTTAATAAACGAAAG
>NW_014563188.1:0-1003 GCF_001313825.1 Dinoponera quadriceps | reverse complement strand
GTAATTGTTGCTCTAATTTTTCTATTTGTGTTTGCATTGTGTATTCATGCTGCCTTGTATTTATTAGATTTATCTCTTTCTCATTAGTACGCGGCATGTTTTCTAAAGTCACGTACGGGGTGGCTATTTCGACTGCATCCTCCGTAGTATTTATAATGCTCACGTTACAAGTGTAATTATTTGGTTTTACTAGGCAATTTCCTATAAACACTCCGGGTTTTCTATTTTCAGCTGTAACGATTCCTATTGAATTTACGTTCGTGGCGGCTTTTATTATTGTTTCGCTTCGGGCAGGTATCTAATGTGTTTGTTGGGGTAACAAACCCAATTTGTTCCCTAGAATTTTCAATTTCCTGCTGTGATAGTCGCAGGTCGCGTTATGCGCCTGCAGGAAATCTACTCCTAATATTCCCTCGTACTTGATGGGGAAATCATCTTTTAGCACGTAGATTTTATGTTGTAGCTCATCTCCTTATTTTTATGGTTGCTCTAAATTTGCCTAGCGTACTCGCTTGGTGTCCGGTTACTCCGGTCAGTGTTACTTCATCTATAGTTACGGGAGTTTCTCCTTTTAATGTTCGTACTTTTACAAAACTAATTGACGAGCCGGTATACAATAAGAGCGGGATTTTTCCTCGTCTGGTCTCGTTTATCGGGAGTATTACTAAGTCTAATCCTCCGTAGGTTTGCTTTGCCTTCCTTATTTGATTGATTTGGAATTTTTGGGCACTTTGTGTTTTATTTTCTTGTGTTTGCCTCTCGTTTTTGTTTTTGCCTTCATTGGATGGGCCTCCTTAATTCATTCCTCGCTTGTCTGCCGAGGCGGTATTTGTACTTTGTCGCCCTTCGCGACGGTCGAAGTTCGGTGCAGCGCGTTCGGCCGGCCTCCCATGCAGCTTCCAGCATTCGTCGCGTGTATGTCCTACCTTTTAATAGTGTGTGCAGTATTTTTCCATAGCGTTTAAGTACGGGCGTTCACTGGTTGTTGGTGGGGCAAATCGCG
>NW_014563187.1:0-1109 GCF_001313825.1 Dinoponera quadriceps | reverse complement strand
AATTTGAAAAATAAATTAAATTATCAAAATATTATTTATTCTATTGTATGTAATTCTTACTATAATGACATTGTTCGAAGAAATGTTCAAAATAAAAATATTCTTTTTACCATGCACAACATATAAAAGCCATTTTACCACAAATACTGCATATTGGTATATGTTTTCATTCTTTAAAATTACCAAAATTTATTGTAGTATCAAAATTTTCAGGCCTCGTTTTTACTCGTTTTTTAGCACCAACAATAAATTAACTCGTTAGATACTCTACAATTATGCATTATGTTTCAGATTTTTTTTTCATTTTCGCGTTGCCGAAGGTTCCTTGTTTATCAAATGTATATAATAGGTATACTTTAAATATACACCGGGCGACCGGTGACACAATCGAACTTATTACGATCAGATTAGCTATTCTTATGTCCTTATTAAGCTTCCTAGTGAATAGTGGTATTGTAGAAAAGAACCTCACTGTTTCTAGTATAACTCTCTCTACTTCATTTATAGTGTACGAGGTCTGTTCAAAAAGTATCGCGAATTTTGAATTTCCGCGGGTTACGTATATTCGATTTTCGATTTTTTTGTGGCGTTATGTTGGTACTGATATCCTTCACTTATGCCGACAAGTTCGGCAATTTTGAATATTTNTTTCATTTTCGCGTTGCCGAAGGTTCCTTGTTTATCAAATGTATATAATAGGTATACTTTAAATATACACCGGGCGACCGGTGACACAATCGAACTTATTACGATCAGATTAGCTATTCTTATGTCCTTATTAAGCTTCCTAGTGAATAGTGGTACTGTAGAAAAGAACCTCACTGTTTCTAGTATAGCTTTCTCTACTTCATTTATATTGTACGAGGTNAGAAGATGTGAACGACGAAGAGCGTGCCGGACGCCCGAGCACGTCAACAACAGACGAAAACATTGATGAAGTGAAGAAAATAGTATTGGCCAATCGTCGAATCACCGTTAGAAAAGTTGCTGAGGACCTAAAAATATCGATTGGCTCGTGCCATTCGATGTTTACTAATGATTTGGGCATGAGACGGGTCGTCGCGAAATTCGTACCAAAATTGCTTGTGCGCGAATTTTTGGCCAAAAAC
>NW_014563186.1:0-1097 GCF_001313825.1 Dinoponera quadriceps | reverse complement strand
ACCGTCTGAAGGAAGCAATCGCCCAGAAGCGGCCAGCTTTGGCCAAAAGTAGAGGAATTGTGTTCCATCACGATAACGCCAAGCCACACTCATTGATAGTGACTCGCCAGAAGCTCCGGGAGCTTGGTTAGGAGGTTCTTTTGCATCCACCTTATAGTCGGGACCTGGCACCAAGTGATTACCACCTGTTCCTGTCTATGGCGAATTTTTTTGCTGGTGAAAAATTCGCCTCAAGAGAAGCTTGTGAAAATCGACTTTCCCAGTTTTTTTCCAATAGGGACGAGGGTTCCTATGAGAGAGGCATAATGAAATTACCTTCGAAATGGCAACAAGTTATCGAACAAAACGGTGCATATTTCACCTAAATCGAATCATTGTAACTATGTTAAATAAAGCCTCCAATTTGATACAAAAATAATGGATTACTTTTTACTAGACCTTATATTATGGCGGTATGTATATACACGAGTCGTCTCGTATTTCGCGATATTCTTCTTATTGTCTAGCTGGAATTTCGATGTGTCAATTTCACGGAACAGTGGTGCCGTGTATATACAAAGATATACACATGGCAGTCGGTGCGATATAGTATCGACGCTTAGCGCGACGGTGGGGAGCGGGCGCAGTGTTGTGCTTGCTGGCTCCCGTATGTGTTTGGCAGGTATATTCATAAATATAAGAATTGCGTCGTTGTTTCTATGACTAAGATACTGCGGTAAGACCCAAAGTGCATGTAACGGAATGAACTTGCGGGACACGTTATTATCTCGCGCTCGGTATTCTTCGGCTGGGCGCAATCGGNAATCGGTACTGGCAACATATCTTGCCACTGAAGGTGAACACACAGCTGTGCTCGCACCGGTTGAGCCCCGGAATGGAAGACACGCGGTCTCGTGTTCCTTGCGGTGCGGTGGGCTCGCCGGGCGGGCTTACCTGGTACGCAACCGAAAAGCTGCACTGTACGGGTGACGGTTAGTATTTCGGCGGTATCCCGGCAATAACGCGGTTCACAAACCAGACATGTGCGCTTCGACTGTTCCGGTGCGAAACGAAGTTTGCGGTGGCGGAGAAAGTCCGGGGCGTATGCTTGCCCCGGT
>NW_014563185.1:0-1858 GCF_001313825.1 Dinoponera quadriceps | reverse complement strand
CATTTTTTCATATACTTCGTACTTTAGAAGATATTTGCTAAAAATGAAAACGTCCGTTTTTTTTCAAGGGGTGGTTTCAATCTCTAAATGTCGAGGTAAAACGCTAAAAAAACGAGGTGCTCCGCTAAAAAAAAAATAAGGGTATTTTATTTTTTGATACTCTACAACATATCCAGGGTCCATAAAAATCGATGAGATACTGTTTCAACCATAGAGATGTAAGAATAGAGGGAACAAGCCTGTAAGTGGAAGTCATAGAGGCAAAGAAAGAGATGGATGCCGAGTGTCCTATCTGTCTCTTTCTAGTCACGCGCTGGGATTGGCTGCCGCGCCAACGACGATATAGCTATACATTTTTCTCCATCCAATTCAAAGAAACTGTCATTGCTAAAATGATTACTGCAAATATATGCTGTTTTCACTTCAAAATACAAAGGTAGTTGAAGTATATTCAACCATTTACGCCTTATATCTACATCCTTCGGTAGCCTACAACATTTACATATTTTTTTAAATATAGGAAAATATAACATATAATTATTTGAGGTTATGTATTTGTACTTTCTTACGAGTGAAAACTGCGGTTACATCCAGGATAAGACTCCGCCTTGCATTTCAAACAATGCCTCATTTTTAAACAATCACGAAAGCATACCAAACAGTAATGTTTTTGAATATAGCCTGGGTGTTTCAGAACAGTTAGTGTTTAGTAGTGTGCACAATGTGTGAATTCCTGAACGCAACTTTAAGGTTGCCTGAACCATATGTATCGGTCTGTAATAGATATTTTAAACCTTGAGAAATTGACCAATCACAGTCAAATGTAAGGAGAATAATAGCTTCTGCCCACAGGACGCAGCAGCGCTTGTCGCACGGCAGAAGTTTGCGCGGTAGCCAATAAACTCATAGCTCTTATAAAAAAATGGCTTGTTGATTGGCTACTTCCGCTACACGGCACACATTGTAGCGTCCTATGGGCAGAAGCCATAATTAACTGTGATTGTTCAATTTCATAAGACTTAAGGTTTAAGGTACCTATTATAACACGACGTTATTGAGAAAGAGAGAGAGAGAGAGAGAGAGAGAGAGTCTAAACATCACGGAATGGTCATAAGATCGTAAGTATCGGTCCATATTTTATGCCTTAAGCTTTAAAAAATTGACCAATCACAGTCGAATGTGATGAGAATAATTAACTACGATTGCTCAATTTCTTAAGGCTAAATGGTTAAAATACCTATTGTGGACCGACACTAATCTGTCGGTTTTAATAGGTCTGTTCGTTTTTGCTGCACCGCTGAACTAAGGCAATAAATTGAAGTGAGAAAATATATACTTGTTTCGCTTCAACTTATTGCATTAGTTCAACGGTGCAACGAAAACGAACAGACCTAATAGGCCTTGTAGATCAGACTTGGATCGAACTGTTATATATTGTAAGCTGAAGGAGGATGTCAGAAAAGATATCAGTGTGGAGGTTAGGTGGATAGCCCGGGAGGAATCTAGGCACGTGCCCACTGAGTACTGGGCACAGAGATTAAGAAAGACTCCTTTATTTCGTAGAGAAACAATATAACGATGCAGCTCTAACGGTNAACGGCGGACTAGTCTCCACTGTTCTTCTGCCGCACAGCGACAAAGGACTAGACGTGCAGTGACAAAAGACTAGCTCGCCGGCGTGTGGTGGGGGGCGAGTTCGCATGCAAGCGAGATAGAGTATGGCCGCCACATACACTCCCCTACCAGTGTTAAAAAATTATCTTAAGTTAATTTTTAACACGAAAAAAATGATACGCAAAGATACAGAAGAGATTGTCTTACACTAAGAAAGGTACTTATAGCTAATAATTCGGTACAA
>NW_014563184.1:0-753 GCF_001313825.1 Dinoponera quadriceps | reverse complement strand
TTTTATCCACTTTAAAAGTCGCAGAGTACATTTGAAATCAATTAACAAAACGAACAGTTGTAAACAAAACTGGTTACGGATGGTGCTAAAATTTCACTTGACAATTAGGTACATTGGTATTAATTTACAGTAAAAAATTTGTTTTCATATTTTTTACGTGGGCTTTTGAAATAAACACTTTTTAGTATTTATTTGACCGTATATACAAGGTGCGTCAGATATTTGAGGACATTCACATATGTGCTTGGCACTTCATAGCAATTGATTTTATTTTTTTTAGCTCAAATTAGAAATGGAAGACAATAAGCTAACTCAGGAAATGAAAAGACACGCTGTTATCGTCGCTATACACGTGAATCACAGCGATCTTGAAATCTCCCGATTTTTGAAAGTCGCTCTATCTTTTGTTAACAAAGTTNCAATGTGGAAAGTGTTGCCAAGCGTAAAATCATGAAGCACGTTCTGATAAAGTTAGAACATCACAGTTTGTGCAGAAAGTTCAGGGTATTATTGATGAAGACCCTTCAAAGTCCATAAGGGCAATATCGAAAGATCTCCAAGTTTCTGAGTGCACAATTCGTCGCATTATACACGAAGACATCCGGTACAAGTCTTACGCGATGTGTAGAGGTCAGTTCATGTCTGCACAAACTCGAGAACAGCGATTCATTCGGGCACAACGGTTCCTAAACAAGTTAAAAGACCCTGAAATCTCGGATATGCTCTGGTTTTTTCTGACGAAAAAAATTTTGA
>NW_014563182.1:0-297 GCF_001313825.1 Dinoponera quadriceps | reverse complement strand
TTGGAGGCATTACTTGATGAAGACTCGTGTCAAACTCAGAAAGGCACAAAAGAACTGGCACAATCATTGGAAGTGACTCAACAAGCCATTTCAAAGAGCCTCAAAGTCATGGGAATGATTCAAAAGCAAGGGTATTGGGTGCCGTACGAGTTGAAGCCAAGAGATGTTGAACGGCGTTTGTTTGCTTGTGATCAGCTGCTTGAAAGGCAAAGACGAAAAGGATTTGTGCATCGCATTGTGACTGGAGATGAAAAATGGGTTCATTACAATAACCCCAAGCGCAGAAAATCATGGGGA
>NW_014563181.1:635-1124 GCF_001313825.1 Dinoponera quadriceps | reverse complement strand
ACATCGTGCCATCCGTCACTTATTTGTAGTTTAAGTCAATATGAACAAATAAATCATATATTATTATATATATATGGTCATTATTACTTAAGATTTATGTAAAATATTATATAAGAAAATATATTTTATAAGAACAGTTCCTCATTATTTCACATAAATTTAATTTATGATTAAAAAGTTAATTACGAAAAATGTAGACACAAGTGCGCGCGCAAGCAGCAGAGACTTTGTAACCCGTCATTTTTGCAATATTTTATGACACCTATCTGCACTTTGCACCCGTATGTGTAATTGGTTGCCAATGTAATCATGTCTAATAATATTCGACTCCCACCTAAACAGTAAGAAATCGTTTAAGAGGAGAGGGATTTATCACTCGTCGATCAATACAGATACTTTGTATAAAGTTGTATCGTTCGAGGAAGCAATTACAATAACAAGACGTCTTTTTTCAAAGTCATATTTTCAGAGATATGAAGGTCAAGATAA
>NW_014563181.1:0-471 GCF_001313825.1 Dinoponera quadriceps | reverse complement strand
ATGTCTTCTGATTTCAATGCATTTTTGAATAAATGATACTCGTGTTCTTTCTATCATTTCGGAATTTATATTCGCATATGCACCCAAAAAGCGTTCGTAATCGGTACATCGTTATGAATATTTTTCAGTATTCTCCACAAGAAAGTCTAGAAGATTTAAATCAGGAGAAAACGTGCAGGCCAACGGTGGTGTGCTCCTCTTCATTTCCAGAAACATTTCCTCCTGTTCGAAAAACATTTTGTGAAAAGCTACATGTGTAACGTGTACATTATGAGACAATATATCTAGACCAAACATTTGCCTTTATTTAAGACGGGAAGATCGAAGTGCGTATAGAGATTGCGCTCTGTTTTATGTTCCTTGCGTTTTCCCTCGATCGTGTGGTTTACGTGCATGTCTATGTATAATGAGAGAGAACGCGAGAGATACAACACACAGAGCGCACTATTTTCTTACGGCTAGTATTCGGAT
>NW_014563180.1:0-1442 GCF_001313825.1 Dinoponera quadriceps | reverse complement strand
CACCAAAGGTGATTTTGATTTAACATTACTCTTCTGATATTTCCAACGGCTCTCACAAGTCAAGTACACACACTGTGTAGTAGTTTACACTATCTCTGGAAAGAGAAAACGTCAAAAAGAAAACAAGTTGGAAACATTTGGAAGAAATATAATCTTTGTTTCAAACATATTAAACTTATTTGTTACGATGAAAATATTATGATATGTGGTATTACAAATTGAAGTACATTTTATGAAGAAACGTCGAGAAAAACTATTAATTGGTAAGAAGTTAATATCATTAAACAAATTGTGACTTTTACTACATAATGTCTTATTTATTATGATTTTCCAATAATGACAGATGATTTGCAACGAAGTTGAAAATACAAAAATAGTATGTATTACATATAAATAGAGATGGATATTTCTGTGAAACTTTTATTACACACTGTAATCTTACTTAATATCATTCGATATTATTCAAGGATTCTCCCAAGACAGACATAACATCTTCTAACACCATACAAGTTACCTCTGACGCAGCAGATTTGTTGTAACAATCAATTTCTTCACATTGAACATTCTATACAGTGCCTCTCCAATCCTATCTCAGTAATTTTTTAACATCCNTCTCAGTAATTTTTTAACAGCCTGAGATGCCAAATTATTCCGGAAGCTCTGCTGATATTTTTTCAAAGTCTAAGTCATAGATATTTTTGCTATACTTAATGCTAAGCGACTTGAAATTTATAAGATTACACAGATTACTCAGACTTTCCTAATGCAAACCTAATGATTGCTTCCAGAATATGGTATGAATTATTTGCATTGGGTAAGTCGGAAGTACTATCCTTATTGGAATCTATCCAAAAATTAGAATGTTTGAACCTCACTTTGCTCCCGCAATGTGCAAGAAAGTTACATACCGGCCCCGGGAAACGATCCGAGGAAGCATATCGACTCTGGTAACTTACCGCTCTCCGGAAACTTATCGACTCTGGTAACTTACCGTTCTCCGGAAACTTATCGACTTTGTTAACTTATCGATTCTCGAAAACTTATCGACCTCGAGAAATTTAACTTACCCACTATTGATCAGTTTTTATTGTGTTATCCATTCTTATCGACAAAGACTGACACATAGAAGTTCTAACATTGAACGGCAGTGTCGCTCTCTTATTTCTTTAGCTTCCTCATTTCTTGCAGATGCTGTAGGAGAGTGTAGCTGCATCGCGAATATCGTAAAAAATACAAAACTATCTAGACACGTGTAATACGGCAGTATATTAACAAAAAATAACTTCTTAAAAACAGTGAATAACTTTGTCAACAAAACGTTTTACCTGGGAGACACAGATATATATGCATCATATACCGTCTAATATTGCGGAAAACTCATAATTAAAAGATACATTCAGAGATACTTGACAAGAATTGCATCCTGATGAAGCAAAGTCTGA
>NW_014563179.1:0-375 GCF_001313825.1 Dinoponera quadriceps | reverse complement strand
TATGTCCAAACATCATCGTCTCGGTGGAACATCTTCGTGAAGGAAGGATATGGGAATGGATCAAGATTGACAATGTAATCATCAAGAATATCTCATCGAATAAGTGGCCGATGTAAATACGTGCATTATGTCACTATTTTGTATTTCTTTCGCATCTGTTTCAAATATATTTAATATCGTCATACAAAAATATATATATTTTTTGAGTCTTCATGAAATATGAAACATGAAGGCGAAACATTATTATGAACATTACGTATGACTAAATATTGATTTTCTTCTAGGTATGTCATTTTTTTCGATTTGGGTGTAATAAGCAGGAAATACCTGACAATACAAAATTTTTTTTGATGGGAATGAATTGCGAACTGCAAC
>NW_014563178.1:0-220 GCF_001313825.1 Dinoponera quadriceps | reverse complement strand
AAGAGAGAATATTATAATACTCTTAAAAGATTTTCAGTCTAGAATATTACTTCGGACATTACCGTAAAGTAGCACTTGGAAATATCATATCGTTCTCCGCATTTCACGCAACTCGAAATTTCCATAAATAAACACGAACGTAAAGCCTGAAAATGTAATCCCGCGGCTATGTTTCTAAGCCCAAATCGCAGATAATTTATGAGAAAGGTGAAGGTGTATA
>NW_014563177.1:0-440 GCF_001313825.1 Dinoponera quadriceps | reverse complement strand
TGGCGTGGAATCCACAAATTGCCTGAAAGATGGGAAAAATGTGTAACTATCAATGGCCAATACTTTGAATAAAATGTTATTTACTTTCCCATTAAAAAATAGTGTTTTGATTTCACAAAAAAACGCTCACTTCATACCGGTACACCTGGTAATAGAAACAGAAAATAATAAACACAAGATATCGAAACTTTGTTTATGGCATAAGCTTTGATCTCTGCGTTGAAAGAATATTTAAAAAATAAAGAATATTTATTTGGTGCACTAATAATATATTTACTAAAATTTAAAATCTTTTGTTTAAGTGGAATAATCATCAATAGCTTTCATGTAAAGCTACAGATAAAAAAAAGACGTACAAAAATGTACATTTTCTCAACCGATGACTTTTTCCTCAATGTAAAATAAGTATATTAGTATATGAGAATATATTATTAATATCC
>NW_014563176.1:0-1546 GCF_001313825.1 Dinoponera quadriceps | reverse complement strand
GGCGCGATTGAATATTGGCATGATTGGCGCTTCTTACGACAGGCTGGACTCTCGCGGAATTCCTGATTATTTTGCAGCAGTATGCCGCCATGCTCGGTTTATTATTTCAGAATTTCCGATGCGCTCTTTGTCCGGCATTACGACTCGTCGTCCTGTCGGCGATACCGATACCATCGACACGTGTCCCACGCACGCTAGTTTTCGTCGGGCGGCGAATAATAAAACTGAAAAATTACGCGCGGCCCTGCGTAAATCGGACGCTGCGCGAAGGCTAACGTAATTATGACAAAAATTATTTTCGCCCCGCTCGCTCTCGGCTCAGAGGCTGATTTAAATGCTTCCCAAAATTTGCACCGCAATGAAACACGGAATCCAGGGGCGTGTAAATAGCGTTAGGCCACTCTAAAATTCAAATGGCCGATCAATAGGCAGCCGGTTCAATACCACATCCCCGTGAGCGAGGCCGCGTTTAGAGGCGGGGAGTCCCCTTGCGCGAAGCTCTCCTCGTTGCGCGTTTCGGAAAATAGTGGATCCACGATCTTGCTGGTGGAACCTCGATTCGATCTACCTCCGCCGCCCACCGTCTCTCTATTACGAAGTGGGTCAATTTTCGCTATAGCGCCCTCGACGTCCATCAATAACCGGCCGGAATACTTTAAACTAAGTCTGAAACATCGCTCTCGAGGGGACGTATCTCTCGGACGGAGAGGTTCTTAAGAACCGGCGATAAAATCTGTTCGAGTCTTTTCGCCGTGGTTTACGACTTGGCGAGTCGTAACTTCTTGGCCGATCTAATCTTTTTAAATCTCCCGATTGGGCGACGCCGCATGAGAAAGAGAGAGAGAGAGAGAAAGTGAACGATGTTATTAAAGGAACAATCGCAAGCAAAATAAACTCGCCGACGATAGTGCGGCAATATCCGTGCGCGCAATCCGCAACTTTCCCAGCAGCTCCTGACTCGTGCCGAGTACGACGACATTCGAGAGGCCGCAGGGACAATTTACAAATTCAACANCGAATAATTTAATTTCGCGCTGTGGAAATTGAGTTACCGGAGCATGGGGCGCGCAGCAGGAAATTCACGGGAGGCAACTATTTATGAATTGAAAAAAAAAGATATGGAGACGAGGGAAAGAACCGCGCGGCGAGTCGTATGATCCTCGGCTAATAAGCCGCGAGTGCGCGAAGTTGATAAAGCCAGAAACGTCGCGGCGGCATTTTAACCGTCATTGTCACGAGACAGTCGCGTTGTCAGCGCGCGCGGCAACTTTAGACAGGACGACGGGAGCTTTTTTGTCCGCGCGGAACGCACGATTGTTCGCGCCGTAAGACGAGAAAGAGGGAGGCGACGTCGCCCTAAAATAGGGTTGCGCGACATTTTGAGGGACAGTTTGGGACAGTATGCTATCTCGAAACGTCGATAAGGCGAGATTTGCGTCTACACGTTGCTTTTAACCTTTTCCTCCTCCTTGTCGGTGGGTCACTTTTGCGTAGGTCGTGCTTCAATAAATTGTTTTTGACGAATTGACGAATATCTGCCTCAGTC
>NW_014563175.1:0-1101 GCF_001313825.1 Dinoponera quadriceps | reverse complement strand
TGTACATTGTGTTACAAGTGTTGGCAGAGCAAGTATGGGTTCGTGGTAACAGACAAGGATAGCTCGCTCACTAATGATCGATATCGAAACGGATTTAACGAATACGCGATACCGTGAGACGAAGAGTCGTTGCCGAAACATCAACGGTGAAACGCCTCCGACGTTTTTTCAAAACATCTCCGACGTTTTTTTTTCTAAAACAACAATATGACGACAATCGACATTGGAAAAGAAATTCAGGATCGTGAAAAAATAGCGAAAGAGATCGCAAAAACGAGCTACTCGATTCGTAAGAAATATCGCGCTCTGAAAACTGACACGATGGAAGAAGATGTCGCAATGGAAAAACGTTTAAAACCTATTATCGAGCCTTTACAGGAAATTGTTAAAAACACCGTTCATTCCAATCAGCTCGTGTTGAAGAATACGCCGATTAAAAATGTGAAAAATGAAATGTTACTTCCACAAGGAAAGAAAGAGCATATGAGAAAGATGGAAACAAAAAAGAGAAAACTAGTGAATACACATGCTGACAAGGGAAAGAATGAACGGAAAAGAAGACTAGAGGGAGATATTATTTTGGATCAACCGCGAAAAAAACAAGAGAAANTCTTTTTCCCGTCTACTCTCAGCGCGTACATTTTCGCTCCAAGTCCGACGAATTCAGTCATTATAGCTCCGTTATTTTCATCTCTCATCAGGCCCGAAACCTTCTTATTTACAAGCGGTATATCGTACGCGTTGTCAGCAAGATAATCACTGGTATCGAAATTATGAATGTCGCGTTTTATGTGCTCATAAATGTCTTTGCATTCTATGTGGTAAATTAGACTTTCGGTGTCGGTGTACATAATTTTACATTTTTCGCGATATGAAGGAGACATTTACTCGTGGTGAAATTCATACAAGCAAACCTTTGATATGTCAAGGATGCACATACCCACATAGACCGGCTTGTTGAATTTCACTTCGAGTTTTTGTAATTCGACGGCAATTAAGTTTTCGGCGAAAATGCTTCGGCTATGAAGATTTGGTTTCGCGATCATTGCTTTGGCACCGTACCGTCCATCCCATTTTGTCAACAGTTTTACATCTACATGA
>NW_014563174.1:0-821 GCF_001313825.1 Dinoponera quadriceps | reverse complement strand
TAACATTGTCAATTGCTACCTTAGTCAGCCCTAACAATTCTTGATGAATAAGTTGTGCCTAGTTTCAGACATTGCTCTATCAGGATACAATTCTTGTCAAGTATCTCTTAATACATCTTTTAATTATGAGTTTTCCACAATATTAGACGGTATACGATGCTTGTATATTTATTTCTGTCTTCCAGGTGAAATATTTGAGGTATATTAACAAATTTATTCGCTGTCATTTAAGAGGTAATCTTTTAAAATACTGCCGTATTACACGTGTCTAGTTTATAAGCAGTTTTGTATTTTTCACGATATTTGCGATGCAGCTACACTCTCACACAGCGTCTGTAACAAATGAGGAAGCTCGCGGAATGTCAACATGAGAGAGCGACACTGCCGTTCAATGTTAGAACTTCTATGTGTCAGTCTTTATCGGTAAGAATGGATAACACAAGAACAACTGATCAATAGTGGGTAAGTTAAATATCTTGAGGTCGATAAGTTTTCGAGAATCGATAAGTTACCAGAGTCGATAAGTTCCTGGAGAGCGGTAAGTTACCAGAATCGATAAGTTTCCGGAGAGCGGTAAGTTACCAGAGTCGATAAGTTTCCGGAGAGCGGTAAGTTACCAGAGACAATATGCTTCCTAGGATCGGTATGTTTCCCGGGGCCAGTATGTAACTTTCTTGCACATCGCAGAAGCAAAGTGAGGTTCAAAGATTTCAATTTTTAGATAGATTCAAATAAGGATATTTCCGACTTACCCAATGCAAATAATTCATACTATATTCTGCAAATAATCGATGTCATTAGGTGTGATGTGCATTACGAAA
>NW_014563173.1:0-342 GCF_001313825.1 Dinoponera quadriceps | reverse complement strand
AAGAAGAATTAGTAACTAATGATTTCAAGGAAAATTGAAAAAAAAAAGAATTATAGAACAATATTCGTCCTCAGGGGAAGATACAGATAACAATGGAGAAAAGATTGATGAAACATACATCCAAAAAATACGAAAGATTAAACGGAATTTAGGAAAAAGATATTGTACTCAAACCGGAAATTTGTACCTTTAAAAGTTTTCCAAAACAAAGATTGTCGTTGTCGAAAAGTTTGCATAAAAAATTACGAAGAAGAAGAAAGAAAGAATATTTTTTTTAAAGTTTTGGTATTTAGGAGATTTTAATAAACAAAATGTATTGCTTTACGAAGCTAT
The DNA here is from genome assembly GCF_001313825.1 of Dinoponera quadriceps. Taxonomy (NCBI): domain Eukaryota; kingdom Metazoa; phylum Arthropoda; class Insecta; order Hymenoptera; family Formicidae; genus Dinoponera; species Dinoponera quadriceps. The sequence continues at coordinate 9 of NW_014563173.1, read as the reverse complement.
CAAGCGCAA
>NW_014563172.1:0-2255 GCF_001313825.1 Dinoponera quadriceps | reverse complement strand
CTCGTTTATATTTGACTCACCCTTGTAATTACTCGTGGCATACATTCGATGCATTCGAAGACAAACAAGTTCTACCATTAAGAGTCATGGTAAAGAATCTGCACAGCACGTGCGACCCAGATGAAATAGTCTATTAATTTAATACTGCGGGACAACAAACAATAAGTGCAGTTAATTAAGTGGAAAAAAAATATTGTGTTTATAAATAATTCCCTAGCGAAATACCGACAGATACTGTTTGCAGCTGTTTTTCCGCTCGCAAATGTGTCAAACATATAAAGTGTCGTATATTAAGTGAGAGCTGAAATTTGTGCCGATATTTTAAGAAAATAATTTTCGAGGTACATGACGTACTCAAACTTTAATTATATTTTGGGCACGGAAAGAATAAAAACATCTTTTTTCGATGTATTTCGCTTTTTTATTTTTGAAAAGATAAAAACGCGTCTCAAACTCACAAAAAGATATGCGCTGTGAACGGTGAGAATGCCGTCAACGAAAATGTGTGTTAGAAGTTGTATGCAAAAGTTCGTTGCAGAGATTTTGGTCTTCAAGTTGCGTCTCGCTCTAGTCGGACAGTCACTACTGATGTCGATCAAATCATGACTTTTATCGACTCCGACAGGCATTTGACGACTACAAGGATCGGATATAACCTCAACATTGACTAATCAATTGTTTCGAGATATTTACGAAAGCTTGGGATGGCAAACAAGCTTGACGTTTGGGTGGTGCACGAACTGAGCGAAATTAATGTCATTGACCGAATTTCAACTTGCGATTTGCTGCTCAAACNGCTGCTCAAACGCCTTTAAAACAAGCCATTTTTAAAGCGGATAATCATTGACGATGAATAGTTGATTGTCAACTACAATATCAAACAAAAGAAATCAAGGTCGAAGCGTGGGTAGGCTGCTCACACTGTCGCAAAGGCTGAATAACACCCAAAGAAGGTCATGTTCAGTATCAGTATCAGGAAAGGAATCGTCTATTATGAACTGCCACCAAAGAAAACGATTGATTCGAGTAAGTACTGCTCTCAACTGGCCAAATTGAAGCGAGCAACAGACCAGAAGCTGCCCGAATTGGGGAACAGAAAGGGTGTCGTATTCCACTAGGACAACGCTCGAACACACTTTTCTCTGATGACCCGATAAAAATTATTGCGGCTTGTGTAGAATGTTTTGGTGCACCCACCATATACTCCGGACCTTACACCTTCAGACTATCACTTGTTCCGGGCGCTACAAAATAATTTGAATAAGAAAAACTTCAGTTCTCTGGACGTCTTTAAAACCATTTGGATAACTTCTTGGCCCAAAATCTCAGGACTTTTATGAAAGGGGGATAATGAAGCTCGCGGAGAAATGGCAGAAAGTCATTGAATAAAATAAAACATACAAGGGTGGATCAAATATAAACGATCCTTTTGCAAAAAACCATATATTTTTCAAAATCTATTCTAATTTATATTTTTCTTATTTTTCTACATAGTCCCCCATCGTATCTATACACTTTCTCCAACGGACTGGTAATTTGTTAATCCCGGTATCATGAAAAATTCGCGGACGAGTATCAAACCAATTGCACACTAACTGCTGCACCTCCTCTTTCGTTGTGAAGCCCTGTTCATCAAGGGCTTTCTTGAGTGGCCCAAACATATGGAAGTTGCATAATGACAGGTCAAGTCTGTAGGGTGGATATTCTAGGACAGCCCAGAGCATATCGGCCAATTTTTGTTGTATTACTGCTGTGGTGTGGGGTTTGGTGTTGTTATGGAGAAGCAACACACTTCTAATCGAAATGTCTTTTGACCAATAGGCAGCTCGAATTGAAGTTCCTGAAAGATTTCAAGAACCATTAAGTGCCGATCGCTTTCAATGAGTTCTCGAACAGCCTCGGTGTTTTGTGCTGTGATGCTGGTGTGGGAACGGCCCAGGTGGGCAATGTTTTCAACACGCTCCCGCCCTTTCCTAAATTCGTTACACTACTGCTTTACCTGAGCCCCTGATAGGGTTCTTTCCCCGAACTGGGAGTAAACAGCGCCGAATTTCAGCATCATTTACATTTTCGTTGACAAAAAACTTAATAATAACACGTTGTGCAACTGCGAGGTGTACTGTCTTTCTCTCTCATCGTGATTGCTGCTGAGAGTAAGAAGCACGTGGCGCGCTAACGTTATTATGCCTTCCACATGACCCCCTTTCACTGTCCAAAACGTTGCAGAACCCTCACGCCGCCGACGGGCGCGCAAT
>NW_014563171.1:0-613 GCF_001313825.1 Dinoponera quadriceps | reverse complement strand
TATACTCATACTTTATTATACACAAACATTTACGCTACTTTGTAACGACACATTGCGACATATATCTTTTATAATTATTTATTCATTATTATCCAACGACGTTCATACGTGGTTTTATTGTTAATTCACCACGTATGACTTAAGGGGGAAGCTGTTACGTTCGCGTAACGGGTTAAACAATCGGCAGCGATAGCGCCGAAAGAATATCGAGTGTCAAACGATAACTTCTGGGAAGACATACCCCGAGGTATCAGATCATTGNAAAGAATATCGAATGTCAAACGATATCTTCTGGGAAGACATACCCCGAGGTATCAGATCATCGCTTCGGATAAAACAGTCGGCAGTCATAGCGCCGAAAGAATAACAGTTCTAATGAACTGTAAGATAAACCCATATGACTCATTTCTGATGGCGTGAAATGTACTTTGTTCCTGATTGGGTGATGAGGAACCTGCGCGGGAGTGTCTCATTACCTACCTATAAAAGGGTGACGCGGGAAGCCGAGCGACACACTCTCGCCCTCGCGACTCTTTCTTGGCTCCTACTTCAAGTACGACTTAGCTCAGAACAATTCCTCAAACGTAAATAAATTTAATTCTTGCAACTTAAC
>NW_014563170.1:0-926 GCF_001313825.1 Dinoponera quadriceps | reverse complement strand
AAACACATCGTTGAACAAAATCCAGAAAGAAGCAGTTCTGATTATAGATACGTGAGGCGCTCAAAAGTCAAACGAACTATATCAAAATAATAATGTGATTGTTTTATTAAAAATTTTGCCGAAAGCTTCAACAGGTTTTATGTAAACACTTTATCTATTTTATTTTCATCAATGGAAAGATTTCATCAAGCGTTTTACGGAACATGCTTTTCTTATAAGAAATCAAACATTTTCGCACATACGTGAAAATAAATTTAAAATGCACCACTTGATTTTAAACCAACTTTAATCTTCAGTATATCAATCGATATTTAGATGCATGGTTGTTTGGAGTGCAACTCGGTAGAGTTGCAGAAGCTGGTTCTCCCATTTTTCTAAGACCGAATTGATAACGTTGTTATCGGTGTAAGAGATAACTGGAATGAATCTCCGTTCGGTAGATGGATAGATTATTCAGACTTCTTACGTTTAATNTAACGTAACTTTATTTCATAATAAAAATTAATGATAAAAGACGATAGTCGACAATTTCCCTCAAAATACTCACAACGGTCGACAGGTTTTCAAAAGCCCTAATACTCTAATGCTCCTGAAAAAGTATACAATGCGTTCTCGACAATAAAAATCCGTTCCTTTTATATCGAGTCACGCATGAAAACGGTGACAAAAAACTGAACACGTTTTTAGCTTAAGACAAGAAAAACGGAAGCAAAACATGCATGATCGGCAGCGCGAAAACGACAAAAATAGTGTTGCCAAACATTCCAATTATTCCTGATGTTTGCGTGTCATTTTGTTGACGTTAACAGTTGAGATCCAACAGTGATTGTAATGTATATTTAAATGATCATTCCAAAACATTGGTTCAAAGGAGGATGTGATGTACTAAATATGGAGTTTAAAAGATTACATAAGATAAATTTTTC
>NW_014563169.1:0-931 GCF_001313825.1 Dinoponera quadriceps | reverse complement strand
TATTAGAAAAAAAGTCATTGCGTTTAGATGGATGGAAACCGACAGACAGTAACGAAATAAAATGATATTTTAGGCTTATCTTGTGGATGGGAATAGTAAAACTTCCCAAAATTCACCTGTATTGGTCCAAAGATCCAGTTTATGCACAAAGTCTTCCTTCTACTACACTATCAAGAAATCGTCTTGAACTGCTATTGCGAATGTTGCATTTTTGCGATAATGAAAACGAAAATCTTAACGACCGTCTGTATAAAATTAGAATAATAATTGATATGCTAAATGAAAATTTTCAGAAGTGTTATGATCCGTGCAAAATTGTTTGTGTGGATGAATCCCTGATTCTCTTTTGAGGTCGCATCATTTTCAGACAATATATAAAGCAAAAACGGCACAAGTACGGTATAAAAATATTTAAATTATATTCGGCACTGGGATACACACTCACTTTTCAAGTTTATTGCGGGAAAAGACAGATGCGGGAAAAACGACGTCTACAAATGTAGTTTTGACATTATGCAAAAATATATTTGGTAAGGGTCATACACTGTGTGTCGATAAGTAATACACAAATGTCGACTTAGCCAGAAAACTAATTGCCAAAGATACTCATCTAATTGGAACGATGCGATCAAATCGCCGCGGAATTCCAAAAGATCTGGTTGCGAAAATATTAAAACAAAATGAACATATTGCCAAAAAACATACAGATGGATTGACCGTACTAAAATGGAAAGACAAGCGCGATGTCCTTCTATTATCAAAGAAGCACTCTGTCGTTGTACAGAAAAAAGGATATAATTGCGTAAAACCAAAAACTGTGGTGGATTATAATGAAAGAAAGTCCTATGTAGATGTCTCCGAACAAATGTCGTACTGCAATCTTTTACGTAAATCAGTAAAATGGTATAAAAAAATTGTATTTGAAATTTGC
>NW_014563168.1:0-346 GCF_001313825.1 Dinoponera quadriceps | reverse complement strand
TGAAGTACCCGACCCAACAAAGAAAACACAAAAATTTTGGAAAAAATATATTTATTTTTCAATATAATCTCCTTTTAGCTCTATACATTTTTCCCAGAGATGTTTAATAAGTTCGATACCCTTTTTATAATAAGAACTGTCTTGCTCCTCAAAATAGCCATTAACTGTCGACATCACTTATTCATCGTTGGAAAATCTTTGACCACTGAGCCATTTTTTCAAGTTTGGGAACAGAAAATAATCCGATGGGGCGTTTGTTGCTGTGAAACTTCGCTAAACACTCAATTGAAACATCTTCACGACACTGTTTTTGCTCGAGTGTGAGCAAACGCGGCACCCATCTTGC
>NW_014563167.1:0-4537 GCF_001313825.1 Dinoponera quadriceps | reverse complement strand
TTCTATAATAATATTCCTACCTGAACGTTCGCATTTCACACGTGATCGGTTCGCAACAAAATTCCGATTGAGAAACACTCTACATGTGTTACACACGCTCATATATATTCACATTACTCTAATTCTAAGGCGAACCATCTCTAAGGTTACCCGTCTTGACATTGAGCCGGTGAAAGAAAACCGCGTAAAAAGGAGCCGACGCAGAAGTTGGCCGTGGCGACGGCTCTCACTTTGCCTTTGATACAGAAATCGCGTGGACGAACGAACCGCAACCGCGCTCATATTGCACCGATCGCTCTTGTACAATTGAAATAACCTTTACCCGTGATTACTTTAGAGAGCCGGCACTATAACTGCGTCCGAGGAAACGTCCTAAGACGAACTGCCCGACGCGTTCGACTCTTTGAGGAGATCGTCGATAGCATCGTAAATCAGGCGTAATGATTGCATCAAGCTTCACATAAGGGACGCTCTCGAGAAGACGAAAAAGTAGCCGAGCCCCATGAATCGTTCCGTTGCTCTTCCTTTCTCAAGTTTGCGCAAGGACTGCGAAATTTAGGACGTGAAAACGGAATTTTCGAAGCGGACGCGCGTAGTTTGCGTCACCCGGTACGTCACCAGACGCGTCTTCGTAACTCTCTTCGTTAATCGAACTGTGACATGGATTTCTTTGCGAAACTACACGGAAAATAGTTTGATTGAATCTACCAAACAGTGAAATCAAACACGTTTTGGTTGAGGGAAACAGAATTTCTGGTTCTCATAATCCAAATTTACTCCTTATAAGAAATTCTGTTCCCTTCAACTAAAATACGTTTGGTTTATTCACTGTCTAATATATCCAATTAAACTTTTTTCTGTATACAACTGGACCGAGATGAGAAATGAAGATTATATGTATATTATATTTGTAAAATTCCAAGATTCAATAAGAAACACTTATGAGACACAAGTGGCAAAAATCGCAAACTGTCGCTAATGAAAAATCAATAAAGCTAAATTGGAAAATAAGTTTGGTCGGATACGCGACAATAGACGATCGAACGCGTTTTAGTCGAAGGAAACAGAATTTCTGATTATAAGAACCTGTCACACTCGGGTAGTCAAAGGCGTGACGAATATTTCGGGAGTTAAGAATTGTCGGGCGGTTAAGTGCGGAGATAACGAGACGATTTGAAAATAAACAGATTTATTGAGAAAATCATATTGTTTACTTTTTATACCGATGGCAACTTTATCCCTAACCTGCTCTGCGTACGGTTACGATGGCACGGGATAACGGTTACACGAGATACCTGACAGTGCGATGTACGATAACAGAGAGTGCGAACGAATTACTGCTTAGGGTCTGCGTTGATCTTATATAGTGATCAATTACTTTCGTAAAGAATGTCTTTAGCAATAATCGGGTGGATACGTGTTGCCTTAACCCGTGTAGCGAAATGTGCAACGCTGTGTTTTTCTTGCAACGCGGTGCTTTCTTGTAACACGGTGCTTTATTTTTGTAGTGCTGTCCATGTGTTCTTAATGATGTTTCGACAGCTAAGATGAATGAAGTAATGCACGGTTATAACAAACCAAATTTGGTGCATGAGAACTGGAAATTTTGTTTCCTTCAACCAAACGCGTTTCGTTGTTTATTGTATCAAGTATATTTTAATATGCAATGAATATATTATCACTGAGAAGCAGCCAGTAGTCACTAGTGATCATAGATATAACACTGCAAATTAATAAAATTTCATTGCAAATGTCTGTTGATAGCAATTGTTTCTATCGAAGAAATCTAATTGCAGAAACAGTGAAAAAAGATATTATTTATTACTCCTTTTTTTATTTCAATCTGACGCTTAAAGTATGTGACCCGTGCCCCGTCGGTCGGTGGACTCTGTCCAACTCCGGCCGGTGGGGTGGTCGTTCCATGATCTGGTCGACCGTATGCGGTATCACTCGATGATCCCGGCGTAGTTCGCCGGATTCCCGGGTGTTCTTGAATAAGCGCAAGCGAGTAGGTGAGCGAGTGAGTAAGCGAGTCAAGACACATGGCTTCGTAATCGCCGTTTATTTAATTATTCTCCACGTTGCTCGGTACAGTTAGAATAATAACGGGCCGTGCTTTAACCCTTTCGCGGCGGAGTGCTCTGGAAAGAGTTGCACTCTAAACAGCCGATGCCAGATCGACCGCGCGGACCAAATACGCGAGTCGTTCCGAACGCAGTGTGTATATAATATTTGACTATGTAAAAAAAACCTTTGCACAAGAAGTGTATGCTGCTAGCACGTCAAAAACAACTTAATGGACATTAATGGCAGTTGTTGATAACAAACGAACAGCGCCTTCGTACGAAGAGAGCGGCTCCGGATGGGCGCCATCTGGCGCTGTTCGTTCACCGCGGGTAAATTTGCCTGAGCGCCGAACGGCGCAGTTCGCTGAGAATGAGCATCTATAGCTGAGCGCCTAAAGGCGCTTTTCGCCGCGAAAGGGTTAAACCTATCTTCCCGGCTGTAAATATTGCGGCAATAGTCAAATACAGAATCCTGTGTTGCTGTCGTGGCGTTATATTAGGTTGGGGAAAAAGAAATCCATTATTTTTACGTGAACTTCAAGACTTTATTTAACATGTTTCGGATTGTCCGATTTGGGTCAAATATGCACCGTTTTGTTTGATAATTTGTTGCCATTTTAAAAGTAGCATCATAATGCCTCTCTCATAGAAGTCTTGGCGGTCCTATTGGCGAAAAATTCTAGTAATCGATTTTCACAATCTTCTCATGATGCCAATTTCTTATTACTAAGGAAGTTTTGCAATGCAAGAAAAACATGGTAATCGCTTGGTGCCGGACTATATGGTGGATGCATCAAAACTTCCCAACCAAGCTCCCGGAGTTTCTGACGAGTCACTATAGACATGTGTGGCCTGGCGTTGTCCTGATGGAACACAATACCTCTCTTGTTGGCCAATTCTGGCCGTTTCTGGTCAATCGCTAACTTCAAACGGTCCAGTTGTTGACAGTAGAGACCCGAATTTAGTGTTTGGCCATATGGAAGCAACTCATAATAAATGTAGATTCTTTTCCAGTCCCACCAAATGCACAGCAGAACCTTCCTAGCCGTTAGTTGTGGTTTGGCTACCGTTTGAGGTACTTCACCGCGCTTTGACCACGATCGTTTTCGCACAATGTTGTCATATATGACCCATTTCTCATGCCCAGTCACCATCAGTTTAAGAAATGGGTCGATTTCATTCCGTTTGGCCAAGGCTTTGCAGATGGATCCATCATGTTTCTTTGTGTTAATTGGTATGGCACCCAAACATCGAGCTTCTTTTTGAATCCAGCTTGGTGCAAATGGTTTAAAACTGTTTTATGGTCGATCTTTAGCTCCTGGGCGATGCTACGACTGCTAACATGCCTGTCAACTTTGATTATTTCTATGATTTTATCGACATTTTCGACGACGGGCCTACCTGTGCGAAGTGCATTTTTAACATCAAAAATACCTGAACGAAATAGACGAAACCAAAATTGTACGTAATTANATAAACACCATTCACAATTACAGCCGCCTGGTTTGCATTTTCGCCTTTATCAAAGGAAAACTGTAAAATGTACCGAATTTTCTCTTTGTTGACTTCCATTTTTAACACCCTGTAACTCACAACTGAATGGAACAAATAAAAAACAACAAAAGAATTTTTTTAGTGCGAAATGTCACCTTTCCAACGAGCACAAATCTGAAATTGTTTGATCGATACTTTATGAGATATCGATCACTACAGCCATCTACCGAAAAAATAATGCATTTCTTTTTTTCCAACCTAATATTTCGACAGTCTTAGTCGGCGTTCGGTGTGACGAGTTTCGCAGAATATAAGTGTCGCAGACGCTTGGTGACGCTGGCGGTGACAGCGGAGAGCGAGCGCGTTGTTATAGTTGCGGCTCCGGCGTGTTGATCAACAATAGTTCGAGTTGTCGCTATGGGACTTTAAAACGCGGAATNTATGCATACGACGGGATGCATTCGCGGATCGCGGTTTACGGTGCTCGGTAGTTGCTGCACGTGTGGTGCTCGCGGCGATCAAGCCCCAGAGCGGAGGACACGCAGTATCGTATCCCGATGTGTATCGGTGGACTCGGCCGGGCCGGCCTGGCCGACGTGCAGCTTGTGACGGTACGGCGGAGGTTCGCGGCGATCGGCTAATCGCGGTGATACCTCCGGTGAGGTGCGGCTGAGAGCGCGGACAGACGCGCATTGTCTGCCCATCGCGCGGCGCGGATTTCGGTACGGATCTCCGGGGCGTTCGCTTGCCCCAGAGGCCCGATGCCCGACGGCCGGAGTAGAGTAGACGAGGTCGAGAACTCTCGACGGAGACGGCGAACACACCACCCCCACTCGTCTCTATCCCCAGGTCCGCCACGAGCGAGAAGGCCGGGAATTTCCGGTGGAGACGGCGAACACACCGTCCCGAAAAGCTAGTTGGGAGTCCAGTGACCGCGACTTCCACGGGAGAGACAGCGTATTCACTACCTCGAACTT
>NW_014563166.1:0-1036 GCF_001313825.1 Dinoponera quadriceps | reverse complement strand
ATTTGTCATTGCTGAGGTCTTCGTATATTAGTTTAATGACATCTAACACCTCTTTTGGCAATGCAGCATAATCGTGACGAAAATTTTTCAGTTTATTTGTAGCTTTCGCTTGTTGCCAGTTGCACCACGATTCGGGGCCTTCTGGACAGAAATGATGCTGAGGCTTGCTGTCTGTTGAGCTGTAATGGAAGAATGTTGCCCATATCGCTTTTTTCATGTCATCGTTGGAGTTACAGTTTCTACGAATAGCTAAACAATAGTAAATGCTCAGTTTATCTATAAGCTTTGGTGTCAATTTGTTTTTGCCGCCAATTCCAGGATTATTTTTTTTGCATCCGCGAAGACGGGTTCCCTTTTCGCTTTTGAACGTGCCCCACGCATTCTTTTTTAACAATTTCATTCTCATTACCATACGGTTTCGCATTTATTATCCCCGTGTACGTCTTAGAGTCGCCATCCCCCACGTAATTTGTGTACATAACTCCATGCTTTTCAACAGATCTTAAAAATAATTCTATCATGGCGTCTACTTCCATTTTGCCTGACGATCCTTCATGATTGACCTGACAATTTTCAGCGTGATTAGATTTCCATTCCTGATATTGCTCGGTATTTTTGTGTTTATTCCAATAGTTACATTCACCACAATAAGAAGATTTTACAAGAAAATCAACGACTTTTTCTGTAAAATGACCAATGAGAACCGCAACTCCATATAACGAGGTAAAACCACGTTTTCGCCACATACCATCTCCTGAATCGGTCAGTTTTGTGTTATCAGAATCGAATTTTCTTTTGTTATTTCCTGTTGTTCTTCTTTAACAGCTTGTTTTAACACCAATTGAACAATACTTGGAGCAGCCGAATGAATGTTATTTATTATCATATCATACGTCGTTTGTCGAAGCGGAGGTGGTAAATCCATGAGGCCACAAAATTTCATAGCTCCACGCAAACCAATACCCAATAAACGCATAACAAAAAAAGAAACGTGTGTTTATTTCGTAAGCTGTGTTGATGTACGGGCACGAAGGAA
>NW_014563165.1:0-2586 GCF_001313825.1 Dinoponera quadriceps | reverse complement strand
TTCGAAAGTTACAACCGGTTTCCCTTAAAAACCTAACGGTCATTCTTGCATTCGAACTTCTAAATTCTTCACAAATCGAAGTATTATATATTTTGTTGTTACTTATTCATTTATGTTATTTATTTCTACCTTGCTTTTGAAACATTTCTAAGTTTTTTAAAAATTTCAATTTTGTTTTTTCGCACTTTCTAAACTTTACTCTTTTTTTGCTTCATTTTTTACCGTTAATTCGTGACAGATGTAAAACGAATACTTATACTTCTTCTATTTATTGCTTNGCCACGATTGCTAATTATATATCGGGGTAGCGGGAACCGACGCCCCTTTCTTCAGGATTTCTAACGAACACAGTACCACCGCCCTAACATCACTCGTTCGAAAGTTACAACCGGTTTCCCTTAAAAACCTAACGGTCATTCTTGCATTCGAACTTCTAAATTCTTCACAAATCGAAGTATTATATATTTTGTTGTTACTTATTCATTTATGTTATTTATTTCTACCTTGCTTTTGAAACATTTCTAAGTTTTTTAAAAATTTCAATTTTGTTTTTTCGCACTTTCTAAACTTTACTCTTTTTTTGCTTCATTTTTTACCGTTAATTCGTGACAGATGTAAAACGAATACTTATACTTCTTCTATTTATTGCTTATTTTCCTAAATTATTTTTTATAATACTTTTTGGTTTTTCTTCTGCTTTTAGGTCCTCTTTAATTTTTAAATCTTTGTAGCTTAATATTTTTAATGATTCTTGGTATATGTGTAAAACGACTGCGTAACCTTCCTTTTATTCTTGCATTTCTTTGAGTATATTTCTCGGTTTTTTTTCTTTCTATAGGCCCTTTCGTTTGTGCTCAAATGGCATAATTTTGACGTTCAATTTGAATCAATACCCAAAAATGAAATCGAGCCAAGAATTTTTTAAAATAACTGAAACCTATGTTCTTGAGGGTGCTCTTTCGAATGGGGATAGTTAGAAATAAAAAAAATTTTTTAAGACTGGAAGAATCTAAAATAAAGTAAGAAACGTGTTTTTTTCATCCGTTACTTTGTTAAAAACGAATTTTCGAAATATGTACATTTTTTTCTACTACTCAAACTGATTTAGATGGTAAAATAATGGTCTAAAATTTGATTTGGTAAGGTTAGATGGGCCTTGAAAATTTTTTGATGAAGAAAAATGGCGGCTTAAGTGAGAAATTGTGTATTTCAAATTGACAAATGGCGGAGTGTTGCTTTTCGACTGCGGGCACCGCTATACGCTCGCTATTGCGACTAAGTCCAATCGCACAATGTTGCTTTTCTACTGCGCGCACCGCTTCACGCTCGCTCCTTCGACTAAGTCCAATCGCGGCGTGTTGCTTTTCTAATGTGGACGCCGCACCACACGCTCGATCCTGCGACTAAGTCCAATCGCGGAGTGTTGCTTTTCGACTGCAGGCACCGCTTCACGCTCGCTATTAAGACTAAGTCCAATCGCGTCATGTTCCTTTCCGCCGAGACACGACGTTACCTCCGGCCGCGCGCTCGCTCTTGAGACTAAGTCCAATCGCGGAGTGTTGCCTTTCGAATGCGGGCACCGCTTCACGCTCGCTCCTGCGACTACGTCCAATCGCAATGAGTTGATTTTTGACTGTGGGCGCCGCACCACACTCACGTTCCTGAGACTAAGTCCAATAGCGGCATGTTGCTTTTCGACTGCGGGCACCGCACCACAGCTCGCTCCTGAGGCGATGTCCAATCGCGGCGTGATGTTTTTGACTGCGAGAGCCCCACCACTGCTCGCTCCTGAGACTAAGTCCAATCGCGGCGTGTTGTTTTTCGACTGCGGGCGCCGCACCACACGCTCGCTCCTGGGACTAAGTCCAATCGCGGCCTATGCCCCGTGCAAACGAAATCGACACGCGACGATCGCCACCTATCGGTACGGACGGAGAAATCAACAGGAATCTTTCTCACGTTTGCCACTAATTAGCACTTAGTTAAAACACGGAAGAAAAACAAAAAAAAATAAAACATGAAAAAAAAAAGAAAGAAAGAACGGATTTTCTTTTCGTTTGTAATTTCCGAGAGCGCGTCAATTCGAATGTCTCCGTCGCCGAATGAAAAAGCCCGGCCCGCGAGGGGAGCGTCGACTTACTTGTTGAATTTGCGTAGCCCCCTCCTCCTCGTCTCCTCGGAGAGTCGAACTCGGGAAGAATTTTCGAGCTTGCCATTACTCTGGTGATTTGACCGAGAAGAGGAACGACGGGGGTTGACTCGACGTCGAGAGGGTCCGGGGAGAACCGGACCGTCTTTTCGTTCACTCTCTTTCTCTCTCTCTTTCTTTTTCGGAAGGGGTGACGCGCGAAGGTCTCGCGGGTGCGAAGANCGAAGAACGCGCGCGATATCGCCGGCTGTTGACTTCCGGACCGCCTTCTCGACCGCCGTCGACAACGTTCACGTGACGCCGAACTCTCGACGATCCGAGATGTTGATGTGGGTGAGACGGTACCTGGGGATCGGTCGCTCAGACTTTAACAGGTAACACGACGGTAGAGAGAGTTCCTCACTGTCCAGAGTACTAACGACGTGTGACGTCGACGC
>NW_014563164.1:0-549 GCF_001313825.1 Dinoponera quadriceps | reverse complement strand
TTTAGGAAAATTTCCAAGAAGAATACTGAATTCGTCGAGAGGACAAGTAGAGACGACATGCAAGAAGATGGCTTTACCAGACACAAGTCGTAGTGCTGCATTGTTTACGCACAGACCGCGTCGAACTTTGCCCTACAGAGATACAGCTCTGCGGAAAGTTCATCTAAGCTTATCTAAATACATCTTAGAGTTTAAGGCGATGCTGGTTACCAACATTAGGCGCGTTTTCGTAATACTTATTTTTTTCTAAATGCAAGCATAGAATTGAAAATGTTTTTACAGTGTGAAAGTATGATCATTAATGAATCGCGTAAGCTAAAATGTATCAAAAACAACAAAACAATTTGTCTATTAACTATTGCAAATGCGGCACTGCGTCGTATTTACGATTCATATGAAATATTTAGAGTTTATAAATGGAAAATGATTAACCAATGCAAAGCAAACGAATTTTTTTCAGAAAAAATATAAGACCATTATAACAGGATTTCAATAGTATAAACAAAAAAGCAAAGTTATGAATAAGCGACACAAATGGCCAGAATTCTA
>NW_014563163.1:0-424 GCF_001313825.1 Dinoponera quadriceps | reverse complement strand
TGATCCGATTTAGATCAAATATGCACCGTTTTGTTCGATAACTTGTTGCGAAGGTAATTTCATTATGCCTCTCTCATAGAAATTCTCGTCCCTATTGGCAAAAAACTGGGAAAGTCGATTTTCACAAGTTTCTCTTGAGGCGAATTTTTTACCAGCAAAAAAATTCGCCATAGATAGGAACAGGTGGTAATCACTTGGTGACAGGTCCGGACTATAAGGTGGATGCAAAAGAACCTCCCAACCAAGCTCCCGGAGCTTCTGGCGAGTCACTATAGATGAGTCTACCCTGGCGTTATCCTGATGGAACACAATTCCTCTCCTATTGGCCAAAGCTGGCCGCTTCTGGGCGATTGCTTCCTTCAGACGGTCTAATTGTTGACAGTACAGGTCCGAATTAAGAGTTTGGCCGTAGGGGAGCAGCTCA
>NW_014563162.1:0-422 GCF_001313825.1 Dinoponera quadriceps | reverse complement strand
GTCTTTTTTGTAAACTGGGGACAGGAGTCTTAAGATCATACGAAAAATTTACGCATGCTAGGTATAGGGAGAAAAGAGTCAGCTAAACACACAATACACACATTTATGTACATATGTTTTATTAATTTTCATATGCAAATCGAAGTAACCTAAAAAAATCTGAGAACTTGAGAATTTCTCAAGTTACCCGAATATTTAACCAGTACGTAACGTTCAGGTGTTACCGTTTGTTCTGATAAAAGGAGCTCGTAATAAGTAGTCCATATTCATCTCATCGTATGCGAAAGAAAAACTTCTTGCTATGTTAAGTTTTGGTGTTGAAGTCGTCATTTGCTCATAATTCACACACGAATTTTACTTAGAATTATCATATAAGGATATCATAGTAAATCAATTTTTCGTTGTCTGTCACGATTTGCTAC
>NW_014563161.1:0-582 GCF_001313825.1 Dinoponera quadriceps | reverse complement strand
AATCTTGCCTTTCCTTACGTTAAATCGTGAACGGATGCAAACTGGCGTGATTGAAATATTCATCTATATTACGTTATTCCCATGCGGCAGCCTCGAAAATTTCAAGCGGCGAGCGTTTCTTGCGATTCTACATCAGAAAAAGTGAATTGATGGGAATTCTCTTTTCCGTTTGAAACTTTTCGACCAAATACGATTGTTTCACGAGAAAAGTTAAAAGAAATCATCCTCGGGCGAAAATTGCAAATTTGCGTGTAATAGGCGAAATAACGTGAATGTCTAGTGAACCTTGCGTTTCTTTTCGTTAAATCGTGAACGGATGCAAGCTGGCGAGTGTGGTTGAAATATTCAGCTTTATTACGTTATTTCCATGCGGCAGACTCGCAGATTTCAGGCGGCGAGCGTTTCTTTCGATTCTACATCAGAAAACGTGAACTAATGCAAATTCACGTTTCCGCTTGAATCTTTTCGACTAAACACGATAGTTCCATGAGAAAAAGTAAAAGAAATCCATCCGCTGACGAAACTTGCGAGTTTGCGTGTAATAGACGAAATAACGTAAATGTCGAATGAATCTTGCGTTTC
>NW_014563160.1:0-434 GCF_001313825.1 Dinoponera quadriceps | reverse complement strand
TTCATTTTATTGAGTTATTTCACTAATATATCTGTACATCATATCAGTTTTTATCAGCAATATTATATGACATGCACGTTTAAATATCATACACTAAAGTACATAATGAATGTTAAGGAACTTAATTCTTACTCACTTTTTCAGTAAATCCATGCAAGTGTTTTAGTATTTTCGTTTCCAATCTGCCCGCGGACGACAATTTCCATAACCAGTGAATACCGTACCAAGGGCTTATTAACCTAAATAGCATAATTATATAGTACCGAAAATAAATCTTAGAATGTAATGGAATTAATTCTCGGCCTTTTGCCACGATGAGAGAGAAGTCCTGTCCCATAACCACGGTGCGGGAATAAATTTTCTTTTTCTTTGATATGTATTTTGAACATAATGCGTATGCGTCTGATTGACATTTCCGCAAATAGAAAAATAAA
>NW_014563159.1:0-449 GCF_001313825.1 Dinoponera quadriceps | reverse complement strand
TCTCATTGGAACAATGCGGTCGAACCGCCGCGGCATTCCAAAAGATTTGGTCGCAAAAAAATTAAAGCGTAACGAATATATTGCAAAAGAAAGTTTGGATGGATTAACGGTACTAAAATGGAAAGACAAACGTGACGTCCTTTTATTATCTACGAAGCACTCGGACGAAACTGTCGTTGTACGGAAAAGGGGGTATGACTGTGTCAAACCAAAAATTGTGATAGATTACAATGAAGGAAAATCATATGTAGATGTTTCCGATCAAATGTCGTCATACTGCAATCCTTTATGCAAATCCGTAAAATGGTATTAAAAAAATTGTGTTTGAACTTTTTTTGAATACTTCTGTTGTAAATGCGTGGATAATACATAATAGTCTTACAAACAACAAAATATCAATCATTGAATTTAGAAAACAATTAGCTATGCAAATGATGTCCCGCGAAGAT
>NW_014563158.1:0-2215 GCF_001313825.1 Dinoponera quadriceps | reverse complement strand
TGTTGACGCGAGCTTGCGACTTTCCTGAAGCCGGCGATAGCGGAGCAACGACATTTCGTTGTTCATCGGATTCCAATTGCTCGACACACTCAACGCGAAAGAATTTCTAAAAAACTAACGTGTCGAGATGATCTACAGCAAACAACAGAATTCGGCCCTAATCCGGAATTCGTGGCTTTAATCCGGAAAAAGGCAATCTTACCGATTCAATTCTTTCTCCCTCTACGACGCCTTTCGCTACACTCTGTTCGGCAGTTTTGGGAGAGGCGGCTTAGGACACCGGGAAATGTCGGCCGTGGTGGTCACAGCAACGGTCGAGACGCAAGAGGCTCCAAAGAATCATTGTTCGATCCTTCATCGACCACGATTCCCTTTCTTACGTAACACGTTTGGGGGCGCGGATCAATTATCGTGCCACAAGACTACGTGCGTCGCGGCGCTCGCAAAACGGAATCGGGCGCGTAGCGTACGCTATTTTGTTCATCTTCCTAGGGGCGCATTTTTTCTCGATGCCCGTTGGCCCACTAGGTCTTTGGTGATGTTTCTCGGAGTATCCCCTCTTTTCTGATGAGGCTTCCATGAGCCCTTCTTTGGCTTTTTCCTCACAGATATCGGCTTACACGCGCATGCTTCTCCACAGCGGCAGCAGATGACGCGCTTGTGCGTAGCCAATTATCGTATGCGCCGGATTCGCTGCTTCTTCCCGGATGTCGCGGTATGGCCGAATTCTGGCTCATTTTCCTTCTGCGGCAGTCCTCGGCGCGGTCCACCTATGGCTTTCACTTTTCGCAGGCCTGGTGAGGCGTTAATTACAAAAATAATGTCATAAAACTAAGCCCGAATACGCTAATTCAGCCTTCTTCTTAGAGATCGGTAGGCGACGCTTCAAGGTGTCCCCGTCCGCAGCTAGAATCACGCGTTTTGTGACGCGCGGTAAAGCGGTAGCAGCGCCGCAACGTCACAGCATTTGTAAATCATCCTATATTTATAATATTACAGTTAACATATAAATATATATTTTAAATGTATAAAATAATTTAATTTTAGTGCTATTATTTTTTATTTTATGGCAATTTCCTAGTGGGTATCATGGATTTGTCGGTTTTGGAAATTATTCTTCAAATTTTTCTATTTTCTCAAAACGTTATTTTTATGATTTTTTAAAAAATATTTACTTGCAAGACTATATATTAGATGAAGTAAAAAGTTCTGAGCGTTTTTTCGCTTTATTTCGACGATGAAATTAACATAGTTAGGATTATCCGATTTCGATCAAATATGCGCCGTTTTGTTTGATAATTTTTGTTCATTTTGAAGGCAATTTCATAATTCCGCGGTTGAAGAAGTCCTCGTCCCTATTGGTAAAAAACTTGACCAGTTCATTTTCACAAGCCTCTCTTGAGGCCAGTTTTGTACCATCAAGAAAAATTTGCAAATGCTTGAAAAGGTGATAATCGCTTGGTGCCAAGTCTGGACTATACGGTGGGTGCAATAGAACCTCCCATCCAAGCTCTCGGAGCTTCTGGCGCGTTGTTAATGATGTGTGCGGCCTGGCGTTGTTTTGATGGAACACAGCTCTCTTCCTATTGGCCAATTCTGGCCGCTTCTGGTCTATTGCCTGCTTCAATCTGATCAGTTGTTGACAGTAGAGATCCGAATTGAATGTTTGGCCCGATGGGAGCAGCTCATAGTGGATGATTCCTTTCCAATCCCACCAAACACACAGTAAAACCTTCTTGGCCGTTAATCCGGGCTTGGCGATCGTTTGGGCCGGCTCACCGCAATTGGAACACGATCTTTTTCGGCTGTTGTTCTCGTATGTAACCCATTTTTCATTACCAGTTACCATCCGCTTCAAAAATGGGTCGATTTCGTTACATTTCAGCAAAGAATCGCAGGCATNTTTTGCGTCAATTCGTGTGGCACCCATACATCGAGCTTCTTCTTGAGACCAGCCTTATGCAAATGGTTCCAAACGGTTTTCTGGCTAATCTTCAGTTCTTGGGCAATGGAATAAGTGCTCACATGCCGGTCCGACTCGACGATTTTCATGATTTTATCGACATTTTCGACGATTGGTCTACCAGATACGTGCCTCATCTTCGACGTCCATATTACCAGAACGAAATAGTTGGAACCACCGCTTTGCTGTTGCATTCGATACTATATTGGATCCATAAACAGCACAAATTTTTTTGGCCGCCTGCTCCGCCTT
>NW_014563157.1:0-476 GCF_001313825.1 Dinoponera quadriceps | reverse complement strand
TGTAATAGAAACATATATCTGTTCCACAAGAGCGTAAGGTTCCGCATTTTATTAATAGTTGGTACACAGATGTTAAGTTCAGTTTGCCGATTCCCTGAACAGTTCGGAAAAATGCTTTGAAGTTATATGGGTAGTGACTTGTTTTGTCTGTAACTGAACAAAATAAACACAGTTAGTGCTATGTATGCAAATCGTTTTGAAGAACTGTTTCTTTGCACACATCCGAAAAGACAGAAAATGTCCTATGCAGCTGCCGGCCGCTACATGAAAAAGTCAGAGGGGTTCGTTAGGAAGTGGGTGAAACGTTATAATGAAACAAAAAGTGTTGACATCAGCCAAAACGTGGCATCCGACGCTTAACAACGAAACAGAACGAAAAAGCTATCATCAAGATGTTGGAAAAAAAATTCTGGGTGTTCGTTACGGTAAACGAAGAATCTTTTATTGAAAAAGGGTGTAGACGTGATCCTTAATAC
>NW_014563156.1:0-292 GCF_001313825.1 Dinoponera quadriceps | reverse complement strand
ATTTCAGTAACATTATCTATTGCTACTGTAGTCATTCCTATCAAGTCTTTATGACAATGTTATGACTAGTTTCAAGACATTGATTTATAAATACGCAATTCTTCTTTAATATCTCTTATTGCATCTTTTTGTTCTGAGTTTTGCGCAATATTCATATAATACGGTTCACGATTCTTATTTAACTCGCTTCGGCCCAAATGTCATAATTTTGACGTTCAAGTTTGAATCAATACCCAACAACGAAATCGAGCCAAAAATTTTTTTAAATCACTGTACCCTATGTTTTTGAGGG
>NW_014563155.1:0-578 GCF_001313825.1 Dinoponera quadriceps | reverse complement strand
TTTTCCTCGTATCATTTTAAATTCACTTCCCGGTTGTACCAATTTTGGAACCGGCGTAGCGACCGAGTAAAGTTGATAAACGTTGGCGCGGACTTCCCACCCGGACTATCTTCTCGATCTGTCAATCCGTCCGTGTTCAGGACGTCTTTATCGTTACCGGGAAAGAGCAGCGCTTGCCTGGCCGTCGTTCTCTTGTATACACTCTACCGCGATGCTGCTCGTAACCTTCTGGAGAAGTTCTCCGTCAGCTCCGTGTCTTCCTCGTCACGGCCGGCTNGATTCTCACGCGCCTATTAACCATCTCCTGGCTGGTCCTTTTATGGTCGCGAGATCGTGTCCTACGATCGACTTGCAGAAATGAGAGGAGCGTGACGGCGAAATAAGTGGTGGTGGATCACGGAGGGGGAGAGAAAAAGAGTGAACGGTTGGCGGGGAATATAAAGCAGAATGTGGATCCAGATCGGATGAGGGGCGAAGGGGCGAGCTTTCTTCAGGGAGAGGAAAAGTCAAGGTATATCGCGTGCCCAGAACGTCTCGGGAATAACGAAAGATTGGAACGACGAGGAAATTTCATCGCG
>NW_014563154.1:0-734 GCF_001313825.1 Dinoponera quadriceps | reverse complement strand
ACAATTAGTTTAATGACATTAATTTCTTACCACCTAATTTTTATCAAATCTCCATCATAAAATATATTTCAGAGCAATTTGTAATTCCACATATCATAATATTTGCATTGTCAGTAATAAGTTGAATATGTTGTAAAGATATTTCCCCCAAATCTGCTTCAAACTCATTTATACCCGATGTTTTCTCTTCTAAAACACATGTGTCGTACAAAAGCCTCTGAAACACTGTCGTGCAATGGAACCTGCGATGAATGAAGAATGATATGAATTATTATATTATTATGATGACTGGTCCTATCAAATAGAGCAACATATTGTTATAAATTATTATCAGAATTGAGAACATTTCTACCTTTGCAAATTTTTGCCATACACTACGATATAAGAATAAAGTTATACATTGTCTTTGCGCAGCTGNAATAAAGTTATACATTGTCTTTGCGCAGCTGCATCTGTGATCAAATTCTTTCCGGCCTAACACCTTATAATAATTCAAACAAAAGTGAATCAATTTCAATAACATTATCTATTGCTACTGCAGTTAATCCTAACAAATCTTGATAACAATGATATGACGAATTTCCAGACATTGATTTATAAATACACAATTCTTCTTTAATATCTCCTATTACATCTTTTTGTTCTGAGTTTTGCGCAATGTTCACATAATACGGTTCACTATGCTTATTTAACCCGTTTCGGCCCAAATGACATAATTTTGACCTTCAAGTTTG
>NW_014563153.1:0-1123 GCF_001313825.1 Dinoponera quadriceps | reverse complement strand
AACGGCCATTAACCGGGGAAAGTAGTTGTAACGTCATTTTGTTCCATGACAACGCTAAGCCGCACACAGCAGAAATCACGAAGGAAACCACCTTAAACTTGAGCTGGGAAATTTCTTCTCACGCGACACATTTGCCAAGCATAGCCACTTCAAACTATCACTTGTTTCGGTCGATGTAACACTCCTTATCGGATACACACTTCGACTTAATTGAAGACATTTAAAACTTCGATGACTTCATTGCTTCAGAGACACCAAATTTTGTCGCGATAGAATCCGAATATTACCCGATAGATGGCGTAAGGCACATCATTGTTAACAAAGAATATTTCAATAATTAATTAATGTATTCATCTTATTGAAAAACAAAGTCTGTGTTTGCAAAGAAATAGCACAAATTAGTTCATACATTTGATAGATAACCTACACCATTTTTAACATTATTTTCATTAAAATAAATCATGCTATTTCAAAATCACACTCTTTAGGTACGATCTACTTATAATTAAAAACGTTTTGAAACACTAAAAACCTGTTTGATGCAACAATAGATTATTGTGACTCCGACAAAATAGCAATTTTTTTGTGAATTTGCGCGTATAGCGCTTAAGTACTGTTACGTCCTGGAAAAGAACGCAATGACCACACTGGCAAACGCAAATCCCAAACGTACCTGTATGTCGGCGGTGCAGGTCAGAGATAAGAAAGGTCACTTTACTCTGACGCGAGCGTACGCAGGGTGGTCCTATTTTAGGTACTGAAACCATTTATTTAGTACCGGACCGCGAACAGAATAATTGGGAAAAGGGTAATTAGTGCACAATGGTAAGAATATTAAATAAAATGCAAAGTTAAGCTAACAATTTCAACATATATTATTTAACAAAAGAGCAAAATTAGAATATTAAATAAAAGGTGAAATTACAATATGAGATATCCTACGACGAGGTTACAAAATTAATTCTGTGTGTCGATTAGTGTGTTGACGGTGTGTAGTAACGGTGTGTGGTAACAAGTAGAATATATAGCCAGAGAGTCTCAAGGGGAGGGTAAGGAGATAATGGTAGGTGGTTTAGAAAGGTAAGTAAAAGAATCGAGTGGAGATGGAAATGGGTCTGAAGTT
>NW_014563152.1:0-665 GCF_001313825.1 Dinoponera quadriceps | reverse complement strand
TCAAAATAGATTAAATGTCATAAAACGTTTGTTTCGTTTTCGGTGGTTTCCGTTTCACCCTGTATGTATATAACAGCCAACGGAATATTGCTTTCATTTTTAAAACAGAGTATTTTAGAAAACAGAGTATTTTAGAAAAAATGTGTTAGACAAATATTGTACGGCTTCGAGGTGTACATAAGCTGGTGTTATTGATTTTATATTGAATATTCGTTTAAAAGTCATATAAAGGTTACGACTAGTGCAAATTTACCGTAGTTTTCATTACATATTCTTGTAGCTTACTTTGAAAGCTTTCAAAACATTATAACCAAATATCTTTTCATTCAGAATTTTGGTATTANATTTTTATAAAATATAAAATATCTTGTAAAACATTAAGTTCTCGGTTATCCTAATACTTTTATGCGCAGAATGATAAGACTAATCAATTTGTGTAATAAAAACTTATTGTCGTCCCCGGGCGGACAAAAGAGACGGCAATTATTTCGGGAGTTGGGGATTGTCGAACAACGGCGACAGATGTATGTGAAAGAAATTTATAATAAAAGTTTTATTAAGAAACCTGAACAAGTCTTCAATAACGAATGGAAACTTTGTCCCTGACGTTGCATTCGGCAGCGATTATATGGATTACGTGCGATTTGAGACAGTGCGAGGTAAGA
>NW_014563151.1:0-1190 GCF_001313825.1 Dinoponera quadriceps | reverse complement strand
CTCTCTCTCTCTCTCTCTCTCTCTCTAGCTTATTCTATTATCGCTTATAGTTCGCTGAAATAACACACAAGATTGTAAGAAAAATGGGAACAAAATATATAACTGTGAGCATCATGTATACAAGATAATATATATCATTTATGATAAGCAACATCGCAAGAAGTTATAAAACGTCTTATGATATATGCAATTCTCTATTATTTTATTTCAATTTTTTTTTATGCAGCATTACTTAAACAATTAATTTATATTTGCAAAGACATAATTTCACTAAAAAGACCAAGATGACTTTAAAATATTATAAATAAGTTCCCGCTGCTGATTTTAAATGTTCCTAACAATTATGCGTTAAGATATTTTAGGCTAATTGTTATTTTATTAATAAGGTTGAGTAACATGCATTCCAACAGCAATATGACAGTTTGCTGCCTAACGATTAATTATATTTACAATTCAACAAATGCGCACACCAAAAAGTTACATCGTAACTATTTCATGCTTCATTATTTTGATCGCGATAAAACCAGCTGAACTAACAAGAATTATTCATGAGACGTATGGTGTCAATATTGTAGCAGGAAAGCCAAGATTAGTTTGCAAAATTAAAAAATGGAAACTCCGAAGTGAACGATTGACCACGCGCTGAACGATCTGAGATAATTGAAGAGGAAGAATTACAAGTTTTAATACAAACGCAAAGATTGTGTAGAAAATCCCACCTCTTGATTAACAATCAACACAAATATTCACTACTGACGCAAGGGTTTTACAGAACACTTTGATCAGTTTTAAATCGCCGTTTCCAACTGATGGCATGTAATGAGAAAAATTCGAAAGAAAGGAAAGCAGAGAAAGCCTCATTAGTTTACTGACAAGAATTATATACAACTTTTTGGCACTTATCTTGCATTATTGACGAGACAATGAAGGAAAAGTTTCTTGTAGCAAATCGTGACAGACAACGAATTATCGATTTACTATGATATTTTTCTATGATAATTCTAAGTAAAAAAATCGTATGTGAATGATGAGCAACTGACGACTTCAACACAAAAACTTACATAGCAAGAAGCTATTTTTCCGCATACGGTGAGATGAAAATGGAGTACTTATTATGAGCTCCTTGTATCAGATCAAACGATAACAATTGAACGTTACGTAATGTTTCAGTTCATTTCTTCAAGGTAAGG
>NW_014563150.1:718-1429 GCF_001313825.1 Dinoponera quadriceps | reverse complement strand
ACAACATCGAGCTGGTGAACAATCAATTTATACCTGGTAGCGATGGCCACTACTAGCCGAATGGATTCGAGACGTGCCACAGGCGCAAAGGTTTTAGTGATAATCAATGCCAAATTTTTGGCTGTACCCCTTTGCCACGACTCGCGCTTTGCGGCGTTCGATGGATCTGTCGGTGTTATATTTATTCGTTAACACTAGTCGACTGCCAACGAAATTTTGCCCCTGATGCCTTGAAATTATCTCCAGTGTGTCGTTTTTAACAAGATTCCTAACCTCTGCCAGGATTGCGCCGTCCCAGTCCTCTTTATCATCAGAATACATGGCTTCCTTGACGGATATCTCCACAGCGTCCGCAAAAACGTCATCCTCGAGTTCATTGTCGATGATTTCGATCGGGATTTCATCAATAATTTCAGATGTTCGAGGGGTTTGGTACTGCTTTCTTGGACGACCGCGACTTCCTGTCCGAATGATCTTTGGTCTACCAGGCCCTTGCAGTG
Source organism: Dinoponera quadriceps (assembly GCF_001313825.1). Taxonomy (NCBI): domain Eukaryota; kingdom Metazoa; phylum Arthropoda; class Insecta; order Hymenoptera; family Formicidae; genus Dinoponera; species Dinoponera quadriceps. The sequence continues at coordinate 929 of NW_014563150.1, read as the reverse complement.
GTATGGCTCGTTGAGATTGATCAACCACGTCTCCCTGAGGCTGCTCGATGGCGCCCTCCTGGGGTTCTCCGGGATGAGCAGTCTCGTGCAGGACCAATGCGGGTTATTCCGGGACTGCAGAAGCATTCGGTATCTCGATGGAACTCGGCTCGGTCTTTTCTAGAAGTTGAAGTTCCATGTCGCTTTTAAAGCTTGTTTTCTCCAAAAACTT
>NW_014563150.1:0-637 GCF_001313825.1 Dinoponera quadriceps | reverse complement strand
TCTGGGATATCCTATAAAAATACCTCTATTAGATTTTGTGGCAAATTTATCTTTACCTGGTGTCTTGTCAAGGACATAAACAGCAGAACCGAAGATTCTCAAGTGGCTTAGAATAGGAGATTCGCGAGTCCATTTTTCGTGTGACGTGACTCCGTTTAATGTTTTTGTCGGACAACGATTGCGAATGTAACAGGCAGTTGCTACGGCGTCACTCCAGAACATCGATGGGAGAGTAGATTGTATAAGGAGGCACCTGGCCATATCCATAATAGTTCGATTCATACGCTCAGCGACGCCATTTTGTTGGGGCGTGCGCGGAGCGGAGAGCCTATGCTCGATACCGCATTCGGAGAAAAAATTATCAAACACCTGATTACAATATTCTCTGCCATTGTCAGATAGGAGGTATTTAATCTTCATTCCTGTATGATACTCTACGAGACTCTTGTACCTTTTGAATGCCTCAAGCACGCCGCTTTTCTGACTGAGGAAGTAAACCTGGCAATATCTTGAGGCATCGTCTACAAAGGTGACAAAGAATTTTGCTCCACTTGCCGATTGAGTTCGGAATGGTCCTACGACATCAGAATTAATCAATTGCAAAGGTCTTGTGCGAGTTGGGCCACCATTTGGAAAT
>NW_014563149.1:0-1393 GCF_001313825.1 Dinoponera quadriceps | reverse complement strand
TGGAATTTATAAGTAAATAACTTTTATTGCAAAATTAATCGATTAAGCGAGCTCACCAAAGGCGGGCGAAGCTTGATCGCAATTACAGAAAAGTGTCCCCTTCGAAGAGGTGACTATGTAGTATCCCTACTTGCAGTGCAACATTGTCACATACTTAAGCCGTAATTCTTCATTTTTTTGGGGGCCCAATGCCGTTGCACGCCTCATAACGTTTAGCGCTAGAAGGGTGGTTTACTGGGTGGTTCACTGTTTCTTTCCTACTGTTTCTTTCCTACGAAGTTAGGGAAAACATATTTTTTTTGGAGGGAGTGACCTCTTCGAACAAGACACTTCTCTCTAATGCGATTAAGCGTCGCCCGCCTTCGGCGGGCTGACCATCCTGCCAGACTTTTGATTATGCTGATTTTAATTCTTTTCTTCGTAGCTGATGAAGATGCAACATGACATAGGTTATATGGCGCAAACTTGTTGCCAATGCCACATTTAGCTAGAAAGGCTCTACGCCAGCGGCTAATTGTGTTTTTAGATGTCGCTTGATAAGGCTTTCTAGTAGAAATAAAGAACTCCTCCGCTCCCTGACGGAGATTATCCGTTACCTGGAGGAACTTCTAAATATAGTTGCTAAGCATAGATTTGGTTTTTTACTTCAAATATAGAACCTCTAGTAAAAGTTGATTAGCTCTACGTCTAGACGTCTTTATAGGGTCCGGTATTCTGATTAGGAAACCCCTATCATTAATTTTTATCATGTAGATAACTCCAATACCCTTTTGATTCTCAGTTCAAATATTTCCTAATTGGTTTTTTTGCAATACTGAGCCCATTTGCGAACAGATTTTTGATAAACCTTCCATGTCGATTCGCTAATCAACTTAATTAACAGATCCGTCGCTTCTTCGCTAATAATTCGTCGCCGGAACGTCTGGCGGACGATCGACCGGCTAACAGAGTTAATTTCCCCACCAGAAGATGTTGGATCTTCCTGTCATGAGGTATTAAAAGTTTATCAGGTGGTTTAAAAATCAGTGGTGGAGCATCCAGCATAGATAAACATAGTGGATACCAGGGCTGGCTTTCCATTTAGATACGATTACGACTCCGTAGGCTTGGTCTATCTTAATTTTGTTTAGCACATTTAAAATCATACTAAACCGAGGAAAGGCGTAAAATCAGAGATCTGTCCATTTCATTTCAAACGCGTTGATACAGTTTGCATTAGGATTCCTATGCCATGAACAATAATTTTCGCATTTAGCATTAACACATGAAGCAAACAAATCCGTATCAAACTTGCCAAATGTCTTCGTAACCTTCGAGAAAGCCAACAGAGTTAGCTTCCACTCCGTGTCTAGCTTATTTATCCTCGAAGTATGATCAGCTTTATCAGCCTCAA
>NW_014563148.1:0-602 GCF_001313825.1 Dinoponera quadriceps | reverse complement strand
TATATATTCTACTGCAACTATATACATATTTATTTTATATGTATTGCAATTATATGTTATATTTGGCGTAGTTCATATAGTAACAGATTCAAAATCTAGACTTAAGATCTAGAATTCGAGTCTCACTAAGTTAAGCATGTTTTTCATGTACGATATTAAATTAAATCAATTAAATATAATTAAGAATATTTTAAGCAAAATCAATGATTATATTTGTAACGATGCATCCCCCCGGCGGACACTGCGACCGACCGAACATCCGNGCGCCACACAAACATTTTCCATACGCGGCGCACACGTTCGACACGTGTACACGTTAGCAACAACAGTTGTTGTTGCTAAACAAACGCGTGTGTCGAAAAACCACACGGGAGTCGTATAAAAGGCCGTTCCGCCGTAGTAAGAGGACCGATTCTGCCGGAGTCAGCCGGATCGAGAGATCGCAGGCTGCTTTGGATCCCTATCCCCAGGTTGAGAGACCGCGACGGTGTGTGCGCCGTCACAGCTGTGAGTACGCAGCCGAACTTGACATCCTTTCCGTCCGGCAAGTTCAAGGTAGTGAATACGCTGTCTCTCCCGTGGAAGTCGCGGGCACCGGACTC
>NW_014563147.1:0-651 GCF_001313825.1 Dinoponera quadriceps | reverse complement strand
TGTTTTTTGAGGTTATGGCCAAACCCTGACGTCCAGGGGTTAAACCGACTTCGGATTCGGATTCAGCGACCCCAAAAACATACAGTAAACATAGTCACACCCGCTGCCTCAAAAAAATTTTTTTTGTGTGACTGGTATTATTAGTGCAAGCTAGTTGCCGATGCGCACCACCACAAAGCGGAAAGACGTCCTTCCGTTTCTCGTTCCATTATATTAAGTGGCCTCTCTCTCGCTCNTCGATACGTTTGATACGTGCGATGCATTCCGGGCCAGATTTTTTGACGATCGCAAAACAACGCGTTTCCGATCGCGCGCGCGCCCCGCTAAACAGTAATTATCACGAATCTATCTTAAGAAGCGATCACATATTCTTCTTGCTACATGATATTACCGATGATCTACAGTACATTGAAAATTGTAGTCTTCCGCGGCGCACGATCTTCTTGATCCAGGGTAATAAATCTGCTCTAATACCGGGTTGCGGAGAAACAGAGTTATCGGGCTCTTGAAATTTATCGGATCTTTAACAATTTCCCGCCATTATCGTCAACGATTATCAATAATTCTTTTTAATGCCGACTGTGCAGCGGCGGCGGTTTTTGCTGAGCCGGCATTAACGCGTTAAGCTTAAAACGCGCGCTTACCCGCTCG
>NW_014563146.1:0-495 GCF_001313825.1 Dinoponera quadriceps | reverse complement strand
ACGCATTTTGGCTTGTGTAACTAAAACCTTTCGCCTTACTAAAGTGTGTATGATGAGTCTATTTTATATTAAAATTAAAACGATGAAGATTAGCAAAAACTCCTACGTCAAGTATATTAACTTATAATTTACTTATTTAAAATATTGTTGTCTGAATTTATAATTACTCCATTATTTTTGTTATTTATTTGTTTCCATTTAGCAGATATATCTTGTGTGAGGGTTTATGTTAATCTTCAATGTTTCAGTTTTAATATAAGATAGATTCATCACACGTTTTAGTAAGGCGGAAGGTTTTAGTTTCACAATATGTAAGTTATAATTATGATAAAATTATAATTGTATGGAATTCCTTATTATTTTTTCTCATCTTTGAGGATAACCTTGACCTTGATATATATTGTTAAGGTAATAGCTCTCAGTAACTTTCATAGGATTTCTAACAACTTTTCTTCATAACTTTTTAATAAACAATGAGCGACAATTAAAACCTTT
>NW_014563145.1:817-1036 GCF_001313825.1 Dinoponera quadriceps | reverse complement strand
TTGAAGAATCTAAAACAATATGGATAATTTTGGTGTATGTAGAATTGAATCTCGTTGCACCACTGACGCTATTACGTGTAAAGAAGCACAAGTTTAAATGGGATCACTTTAATTAATGATCCAATGGATAAATTGGATTTATTTACCTGTTCTCCGCTGATTTGTTGACTTTTACGTTGTAAATAAATACTTGATTTGATTTGTGAGTTAGCACAATAT
>NW_014563145.1:281-588 GCF_001313825.1 Dinoponera quadriceps | reverse complement strand
AAAAAATGCTCACAAGACTGTTTAAAATTATCTCAATATCTTGCGGATCTGTTAGAAAGATAAGGGCTCGCGTTCCGAAATGCATCGATATTACCGACCCATAATCAACGAAATATTCAAAACTTTTGGTTAATATTTCTTTGGGACTAAATTTTAAGAATAATAAAGCATGAATAATAATCGGTAGGCGTGGTGGATCTGGAAGAAACTTGACAGTGGTTTTAGCGCCTTTAATTTCAACGGACGATTATGAATCAAGCATGAAATGGGATATATCATATTGAAGATTTTCAGTTCTTATTGAGGT
>NW_014563145.1:0-271 GCF_001313825.1 Dinoponera quadriceps | reverse complement strand
CTTGAATTTCTTACGTACGTGGTAACTTCAGCGAAAAGCGAACCGCATGCCTAGTCTCGATATAATAATATAGTACAATCAGCATGGCGATGAATATAGCCAGTAGAGAATAGCTGCTGTTCGGTAGATCTGATGTCACGTTTGTGCCGTATACATTTTTACGCTCAAGTATAGATTGTAGTAATGTTGGATACGCTCTGTTCTCTTCTTTTTTTCTACTGCCCTCATATATGGTTTACTGTTTGCGGTAATACAGATGGACAACTGCACG
>NW_014563144.1:0-362 GCF_001313825.1 Dinoponera quadriceps | reverse complement strand
TTTCCTAACTTTCTATCCAAAGTCCTATATTCAAATTCAAGGGGACATTTTCCAATATAAGCCCCATAAATACATTCAAAAAAACTTAAATTGAATTCGAGAAGGAATTTTCCAACCCTCTTATAATCTAATGTATAAGAAATTAAGTAAAATTTTAAGGGAAAATATTCAAATTTCCCATAAAATTCTCTATAAAATGTTAAATAAAAAAGGAGAATAGGATTTTAACAACAAAATCCTATTGGTATTATAGGAAATTATTCTAAACAATTCAATGAGATTCAAAAAGGAGTATTGCAAGCTTCTTATAGGAAATTAAAACCCAAAAGATTAAAAATTCAAATATTTGTTTCTTTATTCAT
>NW_014563143.1:0-272 GCF_001313825.1 Dinoponera quadriceps | reverse complement strand
AACGGAGTGTTACGAAGGTATGTTCGGAGGGGACACGTGGAAAAGAGTAAACTCATTAGGAGGTCGCTGGATCGAGCGGTGAATTTGCAAAGACGTTAAAGCGCCTAGAAGAAACGGTGAATCGAAAATTGCCGCACAGGGACAGCCGCGTATACCCGTCGTAAAGGACATCGCGCTTAGAATTTCTTTCTTGCGAGAACGTTGTTACACTTATTATCGCTCTTTCGTTACGATGATGCGTTCCTTGGTGCGACGGAAAGCGCGATGTCCTT
>NW_014563142.1:0-3722 GCF_001313825.1 Dinoponera quadriceps | reverse complement strand
AACCCGCGGAAATTTAAAATTCGCGATACTTTTTGAACAGACCTCGTACATGCCAATCCGTAGGTCACAGTGTTCAAGTAAAACTCTGCCATCTTGTCCTTTTGGTCTTCTCTCCACAAGATCTTCTGAAGATCCCGATCCTCTTCTTGCACCAGAATTTGGCGATACATCTTTTGAATGTCAGTCACAATGACATAACGATAGCGTCTTCAACGAAGTAATACGTCTGCGAGGGGTGGCACCAGGTTTTGGCCCACCATCAAGTATTAATTGAGTGTGTCACCAGAAGGTAAATGAAATGAACCATTAAATACTAAACGTATTTTAGAGTCCATCACAGTAGACTTGAAGACTCTGTGATGAGGTAGGTAGCATAATCGTTCAGGAGGTTCCAAAGCAGGATCCACCAAGAACATGTGTTCCATCTCCTTGTACTCCCGCATAAATGCAATATATTTAAATTGCAACTTATCGTTTGAACCGAATCTACGTTTCTGTGCTGTTAAAACCCTAACGGCAATACGGCGAGAACTGCGAAGATCTGATAATTCAGGTGATATTGGTAATTTTACAATGTACCTGCCATCCGTGGTTTTTTTTACTGAATGTGAGTACAATTCTACACATTCCTGCTCCACAGGAGTCAGTGGCTTTGGTTGAGGTGGGAGTTCCTCCAAAATGCTCTTACCTGATCAAGCAAAGGGCCATCTGTCCAGCACACATGTATCGAAACATCATGCTTTCTTGATACAGATCCGAGACTTCCGGTGAGGATCCACCTCAGTGATGTTGCTTGAGCTATTGGTGCTGCAGGTCCTGCTTTACGCAATCCAGGACGGAGAATAGATGCGTAAGCATCTGCACCTAATAAAATTTCAATTGATAGGTTAGACCCGTCTTCAGGGTCAGCCAAGATTAAACCCTGAAAGTGTGACCATTGTCCTTCAGCAATGCTCGGATGTTTATTATAGACCGTCACGACAGGTAGCACCAGAGCATCCACGGTCAAACTTGCATCACGAGTACGTAAAGTAATAAGTAGACGCACTGATCCACGCGCTGCGCCGGAACGTGCTCCCGCAACACCGTATACTATTGCCATATTGCGTTTACGAGGCAACTTGAGGCGTTGAACAAGCAATTCAGACACCAACGACGTCTCTGAACCAGGGTCCACCAACGTGCGAGCATAATGAAGGTCGCCAAATTTGTCAGTGACTAAAATTCTTGCTGTTGCCAAAAGTACTACACCCGAAAAAGCAGATGTGCTACGTGCGACGTGAACAACTGCAACACTATCACTTACATTTGGTCCAGCCGTGTCAGAAGTTTCGTGGATCGTTGAATGATGTCTTGCGCCACAGGTTGAGCAAACCTTAGTAGAAGCGCACGAAGCTAAGTTGTGTCGTCCCAAGCAGTTGAGACACAACCCGAGAGATTTCATACATTTTCGTCGTTCACGAGGCTGCTTCTTTCTGTACGAGTTACAAAATAGGAGGAAATGATTTTCGGCACAAAGAGGACAGCGTCCTGATTTCTTGGTTTGTTGCACATGATATGACCGAGTAGCGCGCACTGCATTTTCGTTCCACTTTGTCGTGGGGACGTTCAAAGGAGATTGGCTCAATGCTGTGAGTGTCTGCAATTTACCCTCTAAGAATCCGTGCAGCGAATCGTATCCTGGAGGCTCCGAAGTTCCACTCACGGTTGTCTCCCATTCGCGGCGCGTACGTGAATTAAGCAAGTTCACTATTAAATTCACGAAAAGATTGGGTGAGCTGAAAATCGCTCGATTGATACCTTCTAGTGATCCGACAGCAGCGGTTATGCCGTGAAATATCCGACGAAGATCTTCAACTGATTCATTCTTCATTCGTGGCAAACTCAGAAATGTATTGTAATAAGAATTCACTAACAACCGTCGATTCTCATAATGTCCTGAGAGAGTGTCCTATGCTTTTTGAAAGTTTTCAGTGGTGGTCGAGAAACACCGAATAAGCGAGTCTGCATTCTTTTTTATATTGGTTTTCAAATAATGCTGACGCTCTACAGCAGAAAGCGTTCGATCTATGATTATAGATTATAGATGTAAAGATATCACGGAATGGCGGCCAATCTTCAAAGCGACTTGAGAAAGTCGGTAGTTGAATTCGTGGCAACATCGACTTCGGTGCGGCCGTCTCCACTGCAGAAGCCCTCGAGCTGTTTTCTATCGCTCTTCTTTTTCGCTCTCCCTTCCCTACACTCTCCTTTCATCCCGGTAGTCACCTGTTGACATCGTACTATTTCTGCTTCCAAAACAAATTATAATGTTTGTTTGTAGTCCCGACCGTATAGTTGCTATATTTTGTTTCATTAAAATAATTCACACCTTTTACTTACCGCTTTTCGAGTTTATTAAATTCAATTAAATTATATCCGGCAGCCACTGCCGCCGAATAGCAGAAGTATCGTTACGCACATTGACCACCAAATTTTAAGCAAAATAAGAATCATTTCAAGGATCAGCCTTGAAGGCTCCGTGGACGTGACTTATCAGCGCGCGAAAGCCTAATCCCCGCGTTACTTACTATTTATAAAAATTCTCATAACTTCCCTCATTTCTATTATTGTATTAAAATTCTAAATTGATCCGATAATTCCGCGCCTTTTGATTTTATTATTCCACCGATCATGCTCGGTGTATGAAATGGGTTATGTTATGTGATTTTTAGATATCATGTGCGATTTAGATAAACTAAATTTTTTCGCTCCGTGAGAACGGATGTGCATGATCTGTCTCTCATCTTATCTCTATAAACCTAAGACCACCGTGGAACACCAAGTCCGCTGGTATTCCCACCGAAAATGCTGACCATTGCAATTGCAGAAAGAAGAGGGAGACTAGGACGAGCTTATAAATAAAAGCTTCGTCTTTAAGCAGTCAGTAGTAATATTTTTTCTCAGTCAGCTAGCTTCAGAACTCAGTAGAAGTTTTCCCAGTGTCGGTCTTCTTTTCAACCATCGCGGTTCTTAGTTCCAGTCAGTCATCTCGAGTATAACGAGAAATTGTATCTCTGATAAAATCCGTGTGGTGCATCGGCAAATGCCAGATATTGTGCGAAATCTGCTGAAGCCAACCCTAATGGTCTCAGCCCTGCCGCCGGTCTCCTTCTCCTTTCAAAGGCGACGTACTTCTCTCTATCAATTATTTTGGATTAGCCGACATCGAATGTAAGTCCACCCTTATAAAATAATAATAATAATAAGAATCAGTATCCTTACTTCAATATGGTCCGGCTGTCAATCTTATTCTATTCCTTCTAGTCATAGCGAAAAATCAGTTGCCATCTCGGCCGAAAATTATCTAAATTTTGTGAAGACAATAATAAATTATATTACTATTTCATTTTATTTTGTTCTTGTTTCATTTCTTAATAATCCTGTTATTCCGCGATTCTATTTCAGAACCACGCGTAAAAGCTTCCCACCTTCTCTCTCGGCTTAACTAGCTGCTAAGCATGGCGGAGCCGCTCCCACTACGCATGTCGCGGACCGTCTAGGACGTGACAATATACAAGGTGGGCCATTTTAATCGACCCAGTCGAATATTTCGAAAACCAAGCCCGGGAGAAAAAAATTTTTCAGACAAAAGTTGTTTGGTTTCGAGGGGACCATAAGACGGTACCATTGGTTTGACCTTGAAGAATTATTTGAAAGTCACATGAAGGTCACCTCAATTT
>NW_014563141.1:0-559 GCF_001313825.1 Dinoponera quadriceps | reverse complement strand
CAGCAGATAAGTGACCGGATTAGTATGCTGCACCTTCACAATTTTAAACACCTCAGTTGTCCAGTTCGGTGTAAAACCTTTCTCGAAGATAGTCTTGAATTTGCTAACACGTACATGGTCGCCAACTTTGAATCTATCAGGCGCAGCGATTTTTACGTTGCTATACACCGTACTCAGAAGTTTTTCCGCAATCGCTGGAGTCACATCGATAGGACGCATACCGATGGTTCGATGCTTACATCCGTTGTACTCCGACACGAGACGCGGCAAGATGTCGATCCATTTGTATGTTCCTCGGAGTGTAAACATTTTCCACATGTCGTTCTTCAACGTGCGATTGAATCGTTCCACGACACATGCTTTCATGACGGAGTACGTCGAGTAATGATTAACGCTGTGTTTCTTTGTAAGTTTCTGCACATCAGCGTTGTAAAATTCCTCGCCCTGATCGGTTTGAAGGTTCTTCGAGTCGTGCAATTCGAGCGATCAACGATTGTTGAACACCGATCGATAATCTCGGTCGTTTCGCTCGACTATGTACTTCCAACGACTCGAGGCA
>NW_014563140.1:370-603 GCF_001313825.1 Dinoponera quadriceps | reverse complement strand
TTATAGTGACGGAAAACTTAATACGCACAATGCTCATTATTGGTCAACTAAAAATCCGCATTGGTTTAGAGCTGTTGTTCATTAAAATCGATGTAGCCTTATGATGTGGTGTGGTATTGTAAATGGGTATTTTATTGGACCTTATTTTTTTGAAGGTAATGTAAATAGGCAAAGTTACTTGGAGTTGCTAAGAGATCATTTACCAGCATTATTAGAGGATATTGACTTAGCAA
>NW_014563140.1:0-247 GCF_001313825.1 Dinoponera quadriceps | reverse complement strand
TCACCAGATTTTTTTTTGTGGGGATTCGTAAAAAATGTTGTATTTGCCCAACGATACACAACAAGGGTGAACATGATGGAACGCATTCGTACAGCTTGTGTGTCCATACCCAGAGAGACTCTACTTAGAACAGTCGATAGTTTTGAAAGGCGTTTACATTTGTGCATTCAAGTTAATAGAGGAAATTTCGAACAGTTCCTCCGAGGTTAACTGATAATACAGTATTAGTGAGAGGCAAGGGGACTCA
>NW_014563139.1:0-586 GCF_001313825.1 Dinoponera quadriceps | reverse complement strand
GACCGAAAAGCAGAAGAAACCCAAAATAAATTAGAAAAACACTTTGAAAACGAAGAAATTAATAGAAGAAGTATAAGTACTTGTTTTACATTTATCACGAATTAATGGCAAAAAATCAAGCAACAAAAAAAGTAAAGTTTAGAAAGGGTGAAAAAAAAAACAGAATAGAAACTTTTAAAAAACCTAGGAAAAATTAAACATCAAGGTGGATATAAATAACATAAATAAATAGGTAACAAAAAAAATATGTTATATTTTAATTTGTGAAGAAATAGAAGCCCGAAAGCAAGAATGACCGTTAAGTTTTTAAGGGAAACCGGCTGTAACTTTCGTACGAGTGATGTTAGAGGTGTGGGGATGTGTTCGTTAGAAAACTTGAAGAAAGGGGCGTGAGTGCCCGCACCCCCGGTATATTATTAACAATGGTGGCAAAGTTGTGAGACATTCTCCATTCCAAAAACGCAACTTCCAAAAATACAGTGCCTCAACGGGAGGTGGTGGAAGGGTGGAATGAGTGCGACAGATTGCATTTCCCAGGGGCAGCAACGTCCCCTCAGACACCAACCTTACCTCAACAATGGTTTAC
>NW_014563138.1:0-256 GCF_001313825.1 Dinoponera quadriceps | reverse complement strand
CATATTTGATAGATAATTGAATTTTGATAAAAAGAAATGTAAATATTAATTAAATTCACAAAAATTTTTGATTCGTAAACAACTTTAGTAATAATTATACAGGAATTGTGAAGTTTATTATTTAATAAATAATTACATATTAAATTAAATGACGATGTTAAAAATAAATTTCAGTAATTAATTATTAATATATGAGAAAAATATTATATGATTATTGAAAAATAAATGTAACAATTGACAAAATTATTAAATTATT
>NW_014563137.1:0-229 GCF_001313825.1 Dinoponera quadriceps | reverse complement strand
CACTACTATGCGACGCGTTCCGCACAGATGGAAAATATTTCTATTGATAACCCGCGCCGCTTCGCGGGATATCGCGTTTCTAGCCTGTCCTTCTCCGTCGGCTGGCTGGCTGGTTTCTCGCTTTTCCCGAAAAAAATAATTAATCCGTCCTTCGTCCTGAAAGCGAGGCCGAGAGCAGAGAGAGAGAGAGAGAGGGAGAGAGGCGGTCGGGACGGACGGCAGCGGCGGG
>NW_014563136.1:0-498 GCF_001313825.1 Dinoponera quadriceps | reverse complement strand
TAGTTCCACCAGAAAAAGTAAAAAAAATCATAATTCGAGCGAAACTCGCGAGTTTGCGTGTCATAGGCGAAGTAACGTTAATGTCGAGTGAATATTGCGTTTCTTTACGTTAAATCATGAACGGATGCAAATTCGCGAGTGTGATTGAAATATCCAGCTTTATTAAGTTATTTCCATGCGGCACCATCGAGGATTTCAGCCGGCAAGCGTTACTCACGATTCTACATCAGAACACATGAACTAATGAAAATTTACGTTTCGGCTTGAATATTTTCGACGAAATACGCTAGTTCACCAGAAAAAGTAAAAAAAATCATAATTCGAGCGAAACACGCGAGTTTGCGTGTCATAGGCGAAGTAAAGTTAATGTGGAGTGAATCTGGCCATTCTTTACGTTAAATCATGAACGGATGCAAATTGGCGAGTGGGATTGTAATATCAAGCTTTAATACGTTATTTCCATGCGGCAGCCTCGAGATTTCAGCCGGCAAGCGTTTC
>NW_014563135.1:0-1347 GCF_001313825.1 Dinoponera quadriceps | reverse complement strand
GACTTATACAACGCAAGATACAGATTAGTAAAACCCTCTATTGGAAAAAGAATGGATTACTTTTTACTAGACCTAATATAATTCATACATTCGAGAACATTCGAGAATATTCGAGAACATTCGCGTATATTCGAGAATATTCTTTCATTATTCATTATTCGACATTATCGCGTGGCGAAACTTGACGAAACATAAGTGTTACCTGAAAATATACTCAGGTCTATTCTAGCCATAGGATCGGTGAACAAATTTTTTAAGGTAAGGATTAAAGAAACCCTGTCGTAGTCATTTACCTGACTGCGTGCCCGCGCTTTCCCTGCATCTCGCATCCCTTTTGCCCCATAGCAGACACGCTGATGAACGGCCAATGAAATCATGCATCATACTTGACCATCGGATGATTGGCCAAAATTCAAAACTCGCGCCGCGACGGCCAATCACAACGATGCATCATAGAAGACACCGTGATAAAAAATAAATCCCGCCCTTTCTTCGGTCAAGTTTTCTCTCCATCGCGTCTCCCCCCTCTCTCTCGCTTATGTCCCTTACCCCATGGGTGCGATTTCGAGCCCGCACTTGCCTAGAGGTGTACACTCTCCCCGCGACTTCCCTTTGCGCACACATTGTGCGCGCTTCGTCCGTACCGACTGTCGCATGCATCGTATGTCTCGCGCAGAGCGAGAGAGAGTTTATCATTCCCTTTCATTTGGACACGCACCGAAGTGGCTGGTGCTCTCTTGGCGTAAATCGGAGATCTGAGTCGCGGACGCAAGACCGATAGATTGATGCAATGCTGACCTGCAAATAATATGATTATGAATAAATATAAATATATAATAATATAAATATAAATATAAATATATATACCCTTCTCAGTCCTATTATGTTTTTGAATAATATATATTTGTTTTTACGGAAAAAGAAATTTATTTATAAATTTATTTATCTATATTATTTACTTATTTATATGATTTATTTATTTATTTATTTATAAATGATTTCATTTCAAACCTAATGACCCCGTATGTTTTGAATCCATCACAACTATTTTTACGTAAAATATAATAATTGTATAATAAAGATANTTTACTTATTTATATGATTTATTTATTTATTTATTTATAAATGATTTCATTTCAAACCTAATGACCCCGTATGTTTTGAATCCATCACAACTATTTTTACGTAAAATATAATAATTGTATAATAAAGATAAACGTACGAGGTCTGTTCAAAAAGTATCGCGAATTTTGAATTTCCGCGGGTTACGTATATTATATATATATATATATTATATAATATATTCGATTTTCGATTTTTTTGTGGTGTTATGTTGGTACTCATGTC
>NW_014563134.1:0-281 GCF_001313825.1 Dinoponera quadriceps | reverse complement strand
GTTCAAACAAAAGCTTGGCTTGATAAGCGTTATCCGGACTCTGCACCAGGTAAATCAACCATTATTGATTGGTTTGCTGAATTGAAACGTGGTAGTACGGACACCAGTGATGCACCACGCTCTGGTCGCCCAAAAGAGGTGGTTACTCCGGAAAACATCAAAAAAGTCCACAAAATCGTTTTGAGGAACCGTAAAGTGAAGTTGCTGGAGAGAGCTGAGACTCTGAATATACCCAAAGAACGTGTAGGTTTTATTTTGAATAAACATTTGTCTATGAAAAA
>NW_014563133.1:0-360 GCF_001313825.1 Dinoponera quadriceps | reverse complement strand
CACTGTCAATTCTTAGTACATCCCGTCTCTTAGGAGGAACTATGTAATTGTCACTATCGTCACTGTCATTGTCCGGTACCGAATCATACATTGAATTGTTCATATTTTCATTATATGCTTCAAGTTCCAACCCATCATCATTACTCTCATTAGCTTGCGGATCATTTCTAAACCCTTTCATTTTTGGGAATTACACTGTATTTTTTAAATTTTGAACACAAATTTTATTATATACGCGGTACTTTTTGATGGTAAAATAACGTGTGTGATGTACACAGTGACTAGCTTCTTAGCGATCTCAATGTTTCTTGAGAGCTCATTCGAAAAAAACTGCCTGGAAGTTTCTCGGAACAATCATTG
>NW_014563132.1:0-322 GCF_001313825.1 Dinoponera quadriceps | reverse complement strand
TTTCGACTAAATACGCTAGTTCCATGAGAAAAGGTTTAAGAAATACATCTGCTAACGAAACTTGCGAGATTGCGTGTAATAGACAATATAACGTATATGTCGAATGAATCTTGCATTTCATAGATTAAATCGTGAACGGCTGCAAGCTGGCGAATGTGATTGAAATATTCAGCTTTATAACGTTATTTCCATGCGGCAGCCTCGCAGATTTCAGTCGGCTAGCGTTTCTTTTGATTCTACATCAGAAAACGTTAACTAATGATAATTCACGTTTCGGCTTGAATCTATTCGACTAAATACGCTAGTTCCATGAGAAAAGGTA
>NW_014563131.1:0-510 GCF_001313825.1 Dinoponera quadriceps | reverse complement strand
TAGCTAACGTACGTTTTGCGATCGGAGTAAATGGGCCTCTCCGGACCTTGACTTTATCTGCAGACCTGCCAGTACGTTTAGGCCTCACGAGTGCGCGAGTATGCGACGTTTGTTGCTTACATCATTTTCCAAGACGTAACATTTTTATAATAATCTTATAATATTCCTCAAAGTCGTCTGCATGACTACCACATTTCATAGGTTTTCTCCTACAAGAATGTTTTCTTACTACTATTTATAGGTTTTCTTCCAACGAATCTTATAATATCAACATTTGTCCTTATTTTGCATTGACTCGTTCGCGTTTTTCCTGCTCCACTTATGCATATAAAAATGCTCGGTCATTCCGTGTGGCTGAGTATCGTCTGAGTCAATCGTCGAGCCAACGATTACGCGAATTGCCAATGGCGCTCCTTTTTAGCTCAGACTGAGACCTCTGTTCTAGTCTTGGGAACAGCAGCAAAAGAGAGAGAGAGAAAGAGAGAGAGAGAGAGAGAGAGAGAGAGAGAG
>NW_014563130.1:0-508 GCF_001313825.1 Dinoponera quadriceps | reverse complement strand
TTTCGTTCACTCTCTTTCTCTCTCTCTTTCTTTTTCGGAAGGGGTGACGCGCGAAGATCTCGCGGGTGCGAAGGACGCGCGCGATATCGCCGGCTGGTGACTTCGGGACCGCCTTCTCGACCGTCGTCGACAACGTTCACGTGACGCCGAACTCTCGACGATCCGAGATGGTGATGAGGGTGAGACGGTACCTGGGGATCGGTCGCTCCGCCTTTAACAGGTGGCACGACGGCGGAGAGAGTTTCTCACTGTCCAGAGTGCTAACGACATGTGACGTCGACGCCTCGGTGCGAGAGGGCTTTAAAGTTGGTCGTACCGTCGACTCCACTCGACCCGTCTCGACTCAACTCGGCCTTCCTGCTTGCCTGCCTGCCCGCCTGTCTGACTAGAGACTCTTGGCTCTATCACTGATTTGTCGTTACACTTTCCACCCCCACCACGGAAGGGGGCCGCCACCCGCCCTTCGCGGCACCGTTCATTCCACCGGGGAGGGATGGTTTTCGTAAAG
>NW_014563129.1:0-3084 GCF_001313825.1 Dinoponera quadriceps | reverse complement strand
TGATTTTGTTACTCTATTAAATATTCGTTAAGCTTAAGATCATAAATATAATGTAGCTGAATATATTTATATCAAATTTAAATTTAAATATACAAAATTTAATTATATTAAAACAATTATATTATTATTAACATTAATTATAAATATAATCATATTAAAATATAATTAAATTTTGTATACATATATTCAGCTACATTATATTTATAATGTTTAACTTGAAATCAATATGATTATTATTAATATCAAGCTTTAATTGCAATATTAAAGTATCTTAATTGTATTATAATGAACAGATTTGTAATAAATATGTCTACTAATGGTATATTACTTTAACGTATATTTTGAATATATACTTATGATATATCTTCAAAATATCATTTTACTTATCACATTTTATTTATCTGTCACATAATATTTATTATAAATTTCATTGCCTATATTCGATGGCAGTCTAGAGACTGTTTTCAGCATTGCCTTAAACAAATAATCGAGCACTTAAAGAGAAACGCCCGCAATACGCCGAAAGACATGACAAAATTATTCTTCTCCATGACAATGCTAGATTACATGTTACAACACCAGTGAGGAATATCTTGGAGGCACTTGGATGGGATATTTTACCCCACTTGCCTTATTCACTAGACGTTGCTCTTTCGAATTATCATTTGTTTCGATCGATGCAGCATAACCTTTCTGAACATCACTTCAGTTCTTTCGAAGATAACAAAAAATGACTAGATTCGCCTCGAAAGAACCTGAATTTTTCTACCATGGAATTTATAGGTCTGTTCGTTTTTTCTGCACCGCTGAATTAGTGCAATAAGTTGAAGCGAGACATGTATATGTTTTCTCACTTCAACTTATTGCACTAGTTCAGCGGCGCAGCGAAAACGAACAGATCTTATGTGTTACCCGAAAAGTGGAAAAAGGTTGTAGCTTCCGAAGGACAATACGTAGATATAATGTACGTTGATATAATGTTCTTTTGAAATAAACATAAGATTTTGTAACGAAAAAAACGGTGAGAATTAATTCCAACACCTAACTGAAAAATATTATTGGCTGGTCAGTGATAAATTACTGTATCTCAGTAATTTTATTGTTAAAGCTTAATAATTTTCCCTCACAAAAAATATTATCGTCTATAATAAATTAGTCAGTGATAAATTACTATTGCTAAGCAATTTTATTACTCATACGAGTAATACTTTTCTGTAAGAGTTGATCATTTAAATTACAAATATACTAATAATATAGAGTAATTAAATGATGACGACAGTGGTAATTAGTAATCTATTAAAGAGTGATAAATTACTAGTGCGGAGTCTTTCTTAGGAATTAATTACTCATGTAAAGTACTGCACCTAGTTATTAAAATCTGTATTGGCAATTGAGTCCAATACCTCAATACTAATATGTTTCACAGGAATCATCAGAACCAATATAATGAATGAAATTAAGACTGAATTTATTACTCCATTTATGAAAAGTCGAAAAGATAAGTTTATAAAAAGAGGACGTACAACTTTTAATCTTATTTATTCTTTCCTTTATATGTATAATCTCATATATACGTATATGTGGCGGTTGAAACAACCGGCGATTGTGACAACCGGCGATCAAAACAACGGCTTTTCGCGTAATTTGTTCTTTCGTATTTTGTCTCGTTTTTTTTATTTGCTCTTCGGCGTCTCTGAGCGCACACTCTTGTCTTGAACCTCAAGCATCGCGGACGCGCTCGCGAGTACTCATCGCCACCAAATCTCCCCGTGATTTGTTCTTGACGCTCCGGACTTGACTGTGCTCCGTCTCTCAAAAACGCGCGTTATTGCATCGTGCTCGGGAGTGCGAGTGTCTCTCGTCCGTCTTACTAGAGCCTTCCGACGGCTTTCGTCGCGTTCGACGCCGTCGCGCCCCTTGTGCGCGATTTCCGATCCGTGCCTCCGCGGCGACCTAGCGGACCGATCTTTTAGCGTTCCGTTCTTCTCTGTTCAGCTTTGTCCATTTTGTTTAACGTGCGCTATTAGTTCATAGAATCCCGCTTTTAATTGTGTCACGTTGCGAGTTTGAAAATTATTTTAAAAACAGCAGTTATTAAAGACTCTGCATTTACTTGAACACACCCCAGCACTGCTTCCGCTCACTTACTTTTTATTAATAGCGGCATTCGCTAAATATATTTGCTATTTTCTTTTATATACGAGAGCGGTCCGATAAGTACTTAGCCTACAAAAGAAAAACGAAAATTTTGGAAAAGTGGCGATTTATTTCTCAACGCAGCTTCCTTTTAGCTCGATACACTTGACCCAACAATGCTCCAACTTCTTTAACCCATCTGAAAAATACGTTTTCTCGAAGTTTGCAAAGGCCTCCGTGGCGGCGATGACCTCCTCATTCGACTCAAATTTCTGCCCGGCGAGTGACTTTTTCACGTTTGGAAACAAAAAAAATTCGCACAGGGCCAAATCTGGAGAATACCGTGGATAGGGCAGCAGTTCGTAGTCCAATTCGACCAATTTGGCCGAATGCCTGCCTTCTGCTCATAGGACGCGGAAAAGTTTGTCGTGCGACAAGCTACGCGCGAATAAACTTAGTCTCTTACCGAAAAGTAGCAAAGCGTCCTGTGGCCTTGAGTGTACAGATATGGAGGAGGAATGCTGAAACCGAAAGTGTGTTCAAAATATGTACGAGAGAAAAAGGTATACGAGTGAGATTCGTTCTCTCTGCGTATGTGTCACAAGTGACGTTATTTCAATTTCAAATAGTCTGTAGAGCTGCGATAGGGCCCATGGCCACCGCGCGTGTAGAAAGGAAAAGGAGGAAGAACTCCAGTACGGGTACCCCTGTGGGTGTGCGCTAATGAAGCGGAGTCTTTATGACTGCCCACACGCAGCTGCATTTTTGGCTAAGTACAAACTCGCAAGTGTAACAAAGGAAAACGATGTGCTAAAAAAATGTAAGGAACGCGGCATAGAACAAAATGGCCGCAGCACAAAACGAGCAGCACAAAACGAAGTTGAAGGATAATTGTAACAAAAAAAATATGACTCTAACTGAAACTATTCTATAAACATATAATTGTAC
>NW_014563128.1:0-493 GCF_001313825.1 Dinoponera quadriceps | reverse complement strand
ATTAGTCAACGCTGATCATCTGTTGTTTACGACTCGTTGCTAAGAGAATCTGCTGTATGTTCAGGGCGCTAAAGGCGCGGGCATCAAGACACGGGCGTAACAGTATAATGGTGGATCCATTAACGGTGTTTCATCAACCGTTATGTATCGTCGCAAAAATTACTTTTATTTCTGCCTAAACATGTACAAACAATACTGAGAAATCCGAACTCGTTCATGTTTTTGATCTATTGTTAGCAATCGCGGCATCCATCTTGCAATTAGCTTCCTCATACCCAAATGTTCGGGTAGGATATTGAACACAGATGCCCACAGCCGCAGCTTGTTTACGCAATTTCAATTTTGGGGTCATCCAACAAGATGTCATAATTTTTTCATTAATTACTGGTGTCATCTCATTTGGACGAACACTGCATGGTGCATCCGATGTGCTGGTACGATCACGTTTAAACTCAGCAATCCAGTTACATACGGTTGCATTGACGGAGTAGAT
>NW_014563127.1:0-1360 GCF_001313825.1 Dinoponera quadriceps | reverse complement strand
AGCAACGTTCAGGTCGGCCATTGCAAGCTGATGATGCCCAAATCAAAGCCATAATCGAGTTGGATCGTTACATATCTGATCGGGAGATTGGAGAGAAGTTGAAAATACCAAAATCAACAATCCACGATCATATAAAACGTCTTGGATTCGTTAAAAAGCTTGATATTTAGGTACCACATGAATTGAAAGAAATTCATTTAAGAAAGCGTATCAATGCTTGCGATTCTCATCTCAAACGCAATGAATTCGATCCTTTTCTGAAGCGAATAATTACTGGTGATGAAAAATGGATTGTTTACGATAATATTAAGCGAAAACGTTCATGGTCCAAACATGATGAGCCACCACAAACCACCTCGAAAGCTGATATTCACCAAAAGAAGATTTTGCTATCAATTTGGTGGGATTGGAAGGGTGTGGTATTTTTTGAGCTCCTTCCAAGGAACCGAACCATCAATACGGATGTCTACTGTCAGCAACTGAACAAACTGAATGCAGCGATTAAAGAAAAACGGCCAGAATTAGTCAATCGTAAGGGCGTCATCTTCCACCAGGACAACGCTAGGCCACACACATCTTTGGTCATTTGCCAAACATTAATGGAGCTTAGTTGGGAATTGATGTTACATCCACCATATAGCCCTGACATTGCGCCGTCAGATTACTATTTATTTCGATCCTTGCAGAACTACTTGGATGGTAAAACTTTTAAGGATGATGAAGCTGTGAAATCGCATTTGGATCAATTTTTTGCCGGTAAAAACCAGAAGTTCTACGAGCGTGGAATTATGAAGTTGCCAGAAAGATGGCAAAAGGTCATCGAACAAAATGGAAAATATGTCAGTGATTAAAGTTCATTCTATGCACAAAAAAATTGTATTTTATTTCTATGAAAAAATCGGCAATTACTTTTTGAGCAACCCAATATATATAAAAAGGAATCCGTACTTCCCGAAGTACCCAGGACGTAACACATTATTAATTGTTTTCATGCTATCCACTCGTGTACTCATTTCTGGACTTCCTTATAATTACGGAGGTGTATATCTTCTACGGCGTGTTGTATCGACCGAAACAAGTGATAATCATTTGGGCAAGAATACGCTGGGTAAGGGAGGACCTTCCATTCCAGTTCCATCAGTGTTTTTTTCACCGTCAATGCAACGTGGGGCCGAACGTCGTCGTGCAGCAGAATCACCTCTCGGCGATTTGATGCTACTGACGGCCTTTTTTCCATTAAATTATCGTTCAAATGCTTCAGTTGCTGTTGATAACGCTCCGCAGTAACCGTTTCCTTGGGTTTGAAGAGCTCATATTGGGTGAGTGCAAAAGTGCATGCGGAGTTTGTGAGTAAAAGTCA
>NW_014563126.1:351-691 GCF_001313825.1 Dinoponera quadriceps | reverse complement strand
CATTTGTTGCTAACAATATAGACTTATACTTTTGCAGATCATCTTCAATGTACAAAGTATCATCTGGAAGTCGTCGGAAAATCAATTCGTAAAGACCGGGTGTGCCCGCGTATCTTACGCCGTTTATAATTATATTATCATCTATATCCACATCGAAACGTTTATCGCCAAGCATCGGTCCTTCGTTGCTTAAATGAACTCCGTAAACGGTGTCTACGTGTCTCTCTCTCTCGCCACTCAAACTAACCACGATATACTTTTGGCCTAGTGGACCCAGTTGACTTTGTAATGATAGTCGACCTTCCGATGTTTGCAATTCATGTTGCACAGATTTCTCGAG
>NW_014563126.1:0-232 GCF_001313825.1 Dinoponera quadriceps | reverse complement strand
TTTCTCGCGGTTGATCCAAAATAATATCGTTCTCTAGTCTTCTTTTCCGTTCATTCTTTCCCTTGTCAGCGTGTGTATTCACTAGTTTTCTCTCTTTCGATTCCATCTTTCTCATATGCTCCATTTTTCCTTGCGGGAGTAATATTTCATTTTTCCCGTCTTCAATCGGTGTATTCTTCAACTCGAACGGATTGGAATCGACGGTGTTTTTAACAATTTTCTGCAGAGGCTC
>NW_014563125.1:679-1089 GCF_001313825.1 Dinoponera quadriceps | reverse complement strand
ACAGAAAACGTCAAAAAGAAAACAAGTTGGAAACATTTGGAAGAAATATCTTTGTTTCAAACATATTAATCTTTATTAATGTTAATCTTAATTGATGTTTCAAACATATAATCTTTGTTTCAAACATATTAAACTTATTTGTAACGATGAAAATATTATGATATGTCGTATTACAAATTGTAGTACATTTTATGAAGAAACGTCGAGAAAAACTATTAATTGGTAAGAAGTTAATATCATTAAACAAATTGTGACTTTTACTACATAATGTCTAATTTATTATGATTTTCCAATAATGACAGATGATTTGCAACGTAGTTGAAATTACAAAAATTGTATGTATTACATATAAATAGAGATGGATATTTCTGTGAAACTTTTATTACACACTGTAATCTTACTTAATATCA
>NW_014563125.1:0-595 GCF_001313825.1 Dinoponera quadriceps | reverse complement strand
TTCTATACAGTGCCTCTCCAATCCTCTCTCAGTAATTTTTTAACAGCCTGAGATGCCACATTATTCCGGAAACCCTGCTGATATTTTTTCAAACTTCTAGTCATAGATATTTTTGCCATACTTAATGTTAAGCGACTTGAAATTTATGAGATTACACAGGTTACTCAGACCTTCGTAATGCAAACCTAATGACATCGATTGCTTCCAGAATANTAAGTCGGAAGTACCATCCTTCTTTGAATTTATCCAAAAATTTGAATCTTTGAACCTCACTTTGCTTCTGCGATGTGCAACAAAATTACATACCGGCCCCGGGAAACGTACCGATCCCAGGAAGCATATCGACTCTGGTAACTTACCGCTCTCCGGAAACTTATCGACTCTGGTAACTTACCGTTCTCCGGAAACTTATCGACCTTGGTAACTTAACGATTCTCGATAACTGATCGACCTCAAGAAATTTAACTTACCCACTATTGATCAGTTGTCATTGTGTTATCCATTCTTACCGACAAAGACTGTCACATAGAAGTTCGTACATTGAACGGCAGTGTCGCTCTCTCATGTTGACATTCCGCGAGCTTTCTCATTTGTT
>NW_014563124.1:0-551 GCF_001313825.1 Dinoponera quadriceps | reverse complement strand
TAGTTTGCGAGATACCCAGGACGTAACATATAAATACTGAGAAGATGTATTTGTGAAATAGCACAATAAAATGAGCAGCAAAATAAATTAATATTTACTTTTACGTTTACATAGATCATTGCGGAAAGAAAACTTTATCATGAACAAACGAACGGACGATATTTGCAAACTATCGAAAATGACGGTGTGACAGAAACAGACGACGGAGAAATATATGGAAGTACATAATTTAAACTTAATTAACCTTTTCGTCAACATAAAGTAAAATTGTAATCGGGTTTTTCATTAAAAATTTTAAAATGAATCTAATTTATTCTTTGTCATATGAGTTTTCAATGCTCAATTCAATATTTTTCGCTCAAAGCACATAAAAAACAATTCAATATTTTTCGCTCAAAGCACATAAAAAATGTATATAAAAAATCTATTAGGAAATAAACGTAATAGTTTGTGTTCTTTTGTTTGATTCAGGGAAAAAAACGATTCGCTATGTTGGATTTTTTAATAGCAGCTTCGCGGGAACATCATTTGACTGATATGGATATCAGAGA
>NW_014563123.1:0-670 GCF_001313825.1 Dinoponera quadriceps | reverse complement strand
TAAGAGATGGCGCCAGCGAAAAGTACGCAGAGTATTAATTTGACACATATGTCATTTTGTTCGTCTGACATTTAACACTATAAACACACACAAGTTGAGTCCGCCAAAAACTAGCGTATTTGTTTTATCGTTCAGTGATCATGTCGAGTTTTGTGCCTGAAAAAGAACATTTGCGGCACACATTGCTTTTCTTATTTAATCAAAAGAATAAGGCTGTTGAAAGTCATCGTTTGCTGGTAGAAACATATGGTGAACACGCTCCATCGATTAGAACGTGTGAGACATGTTTTCGACAATTTAAAAATGGTGNAGCGCTCTGGTAGACCACAAAAATGCGAAGATGAGCAATTGCAGGAGTTATTGGATGATGACCCAACTCAAACTCAACGGCAATTAGCAGAAGCATTATATGTATCACAAGAAACAATCAGCAGACGTTTACGAGCAATAGGAAAGATCAATAAACTTGGTAAATGGGTCCCACACAATTTGAATGAACGTCAAATGGAAAATCGCAAAGTAAAATGCTGCTTCAACGCCACAAAAGGAAATCATTTTTGTATCAAATTGTGACGGGTGACGAAAAATGGATTTTGAAAACCCTAAGCAAAAACAATCGTTGCTTTCACCTGGCGAAGCCGGTCCATCAACACCAAGGCCAAATCGCTTC
>NW_014563122.1:0-343 GCF_001313825.1 Dinoponera quadriceps | reverse complement strand
CAGCAAATGAGAAGCGCACGAATTCAATCTTTGTATTCGATGGCGTGGCATGCGTTGAGCAAGATACGATAAGAGAATACTTTACTTTTCAATGGGACGACATTCGAACGTCGACTGTTTCTATCTCTGTCAGACGTACGCGAGAATACCTAAGCATCTTATACGCGACAATGAGAAACTGCTGATCTTGTTTAAACAAGATGACACCAATTTAAAACACTGTTAACGATCACGTTAACACTGACATATCGTACGATGATTTCTATACATTGTGTCACAAGTGTTGGCAGCGCAAGTATGGGTTTGTGGTAATAGACAAGGATAGCTCGCTTACTAATGGACG
>NW_014563121.1:0-20682 GCF_001313825.1 Dinoponera quadriceps | reverse complement strand
CATTTTGCTCCATGATAATGCCCCATCACACTCAGCAAAACGGGTCAGGGAAACGATCGAGGCGTTCAGTTGGGAAATACTAACGCATGCGGCTTATTCTCCAGACTTTGCTCCGTCCGATTATCATCTATTCGCATCAATGGGACACGCTCTCGCTGAACAACGCTTCAATTCGTATGAAAATGTACAAAAATGGCTCTGTCAGAATGGTACATCTATGCGTGCTTGTGCTCAGCCGGTGACTAGCACTGGAGTGACAATATTTGTCGCTAGATGGAAGTCTAGCAAATCCCTTTTTTGATTCTCTCCCCTTTAGTCTACTGCTTGGTCGCATGCACACTGGTTCATGTTTAACCCACCTCTTTATTTCTGATTCTTATAATTGTATACGCGCAGTGTCAACGAATAAAAGTATTTCTTTCGTTCGTGTAACTGGAGTGTAGTACATCCTCAACCCGCCGCATCCCAACAGGCTCGATAGCTGGTTCGCTTCAAAAGAAGAAATGTTTTTTTGGCGTGGCATTCATAAACTGCCGGAGAGATGGGAAAAATGTATAAATAGAAATGGACATTATTTTGAATAAAATATTTTTTATCATTTTCAAACAACAGACATGTAATTTTTACAAAAAAATTCCGGTTTCATACTTCTATACCTGGTAAATTCTGTTTAAAATGAGGTGAAAAGTGAATACTATATGAAATATTTCATATTTTATTCTAAAGAAGATTAGAATAAAAAGTAAAATGTTTCACAAAGTATTCACTTTTCGATGATCTCACCCTAGTATTTTTATACGCAGAATAAACAAAGAAATCGATTTATGCTAAAAAAAGCTATATAATCCATAAAAAAGTGAAGTTGACTTTGTAATAGCCTTGAATTATTAAGAATGCAACGTTAAGGTCAGCAAAATATGTCCCCTTCCAAACGCTATAACTTTTGTCTGAAACATTTCTATTTTGTTTTATTTTTGTCACATTAAGGTGTTTCAATTTAAATGCCATATTCTGTATATGTCAAAATCAATGTCATTGGAGAAGTATATACTGATCAGATGAATTTTACACTAATTATAAATCTCTCTCTAACGTAGCTTGAGATAAATCAGTTATTTGTATTCTGCCTTTTTTATAAAGGTAACATATATTTATTGTAAAAACAGTACGCGCTTTACTAATTAGTTAGTTTATTTAAACTCGTAACAATTAAGATTGTTGAGCTAATATCATATCAGCATCAATAATCATAATTAATTTATTATATTTCTCTAAAGTATCTAGTAAAGTATATAATTAAACATATAGTTATTAAGATATTGCAATGATATTAAATGAAATATTTATATTCTTATAATTACACACAAAATTATTTCCAGTAGAACTTGCTGTTAACTGCACGTTACCTTAGCGTTTTTATGAAATAAAACGCGCATTATTTTAGTATTGTCGTAATTTCTGTTCGTTAAGATTATACTACCTGATAAAATTAATTATATTTTTTTAAAGTTATAGTGTTGTCACTACCTGTTAATTATTACACGCGTTCACGACATATTCCATAAGAGTCCAACTTATGGCCTTCGGGACACGGCTTTACAGTTGTTATTCTTCTAGGCAGGTTCACAACACTGTTTTGCACGGGTTTTGGGACCCAATTAGGATCCTCTGTCCATGGATCGTAATTTTGGCAAGAATTCAGTGGCACAAAATTCAATATCATTATCATTAGCAAAATACCGGCGAAAAATTTCATCTTGCAACAATACAAGGGAGCAACACGGATATTGCTTATAAATTGAATCAAAATGCGATTGATCTTCCTATCTTCAATCTTGTACCTCCTTTTTTGGATTCTTCCTTCTTAATTGTTTTGTTTAACGTGATATTTGCGAACTTTACGTATCACTTATTCCACTTTTGCTCATTACATTCGTTGTAATATTTGTCGCATACAGCGAGCGTTTAGTTTATTTCCTGCGTGTTTTGTATTTATAACATCAGATTTCCCGATGACGCAATCTACTGCATTGTGAAGAAAAAATCCAAGATGCAGATTAATGCAACGTTACTCACCAAGATCGAAGGTTACATACATAAATAATATCAGTGACGTGAATAGGAAAGCATAAATAGGAAAACAATTTACACAAAAAGTCAAAACGGTCAAAAGTTTAAATAAACTACTTTCATTGCAGATCCAAGTGTATCATTTTTAAATGCATAAACGTTTAAAAATGACACATGTGACTGAAGCTACTTTTACATGTTTCGTGCTGTTTTAGATTACGTCATTTAAAAAATTTAATCGTATTAAATTATAAGTTAACGTATCTAATCTTGTCAAGTTCCGTAATTTAAAATAGCAAGAAATGTGTAAGAAAAATTTAAAAGCTAAATAATACACTTTGATTTGTAGTGTTCTCACACGGAAAAAGATTATAACTAAGAGAAGCATTTTTGTATTAAGTTATTATATAGCATTAGTGATAACAATTTTACATTATTGTAACTTTAAAGATAAGTATTTAAACTTTCGTTTAAGACAAGAAACATTATTATTTCTATCATTTATATATATTTATAATTGGAATATGACTTAACGGGCAATTTATTATATACGCGCATAATTTGTAATATAAATACATATATATCGTATCAGAATTAATAACATAAATGTATTAAAAATTCGTTGCTATGCCGAATATTTTTGTCATTTTGCAGTTGTCGACGATATTTTGGAGTTCCATCTCGCTTCTAGTTTTCAATCAAAATTACCGAAATGTTGATATCTTCAAGCCTGTAAACAGACATAAAATACATATGTATTTCCGACAGAAATCCGTCGCAAGTTTATATGTAATTTTTTGAGAGGCATTATGTACAGAGCTCGTCAAAACTGTTTAGCCAGTATAAATTCTGTTTAAAATAAGGTTAGATCTAATTATGGTAAAACTCCTATTTAGAGGAAGCTTCTCTAATAATCTTGACCTTGACATATATAAGTAGAGGTCATCCTCTTGAGTAACGAACAAAAAATTTTACTCGTTTCCTGTTGTTTATTAAAAGATTATTAAAAAAAGAAGTGTGATGAGTGAAATGTTGTTTTTAACATCTTATGTAGACAATATAGTTTCATATTATATCGTTCGCTGAGCGTAAGTCATTTTTGTTTATCTTTTTGATGTGGATATGGAATGGCGAGGCTTTGTCCCTTAGTCCTGTGTTTGGGAGGCTGCGCTCTCCTGAATCCTTGATTATTTCCAAATAGGGGTCCTAAGAGCAAAGCTGCTGTATAGGGGCCTGAGGAGCGCATCCTCCTAGTCATGAGAGAGCCAAAGCCTCGCCATTCTACACCGCGTCAAATTATTCATCTGAAATCATTAACAAGAAATAAACAATTCTAAATTAAATTCAAAATTAATTACCTATTAATTTTCTCTTATAGTTAATAATGTTTATAACCTCAAAACAAGGAGTGAGCGATCCTTAATTTTGGACTGAGAATACTTATTGACCTTCCACCTCCAACATAATTCAACGTCATTGAAATGGATGAAAGCATACTTTTGTTAATAAGGTATCGTAAATAATCATCCAAACTTCTTATCTTAATAACTTTTTAACAAACAAAGAGTGTTGACGAAAACTCTTTGCAGGTTACTCAAAACGATGTCCTCGATAACATATCTCTAAATTATTGAGATCAGCAGATGGCCCTATAACTATATAACTATTTAAATTTCTTTAATAGGAGGAAGTGCAGAGGGAGGCACTTCCGTTATACACTGGATATTTTGCATAACATGCATTTGTCTTATGATATATGTATATCGTATGTTTGCTTCTCAAATGTACACGTTGGATGTATGGTGCCGGAAAACGATGGTCTGTTTACGAAACTTTTTTCGATAACAACTTTAACAAACAAAGAGCGACGGATAAAACCATTTGATTGTTGCTCAGGAAAATTATCTCCATTTTACAGGGTGGACCATTTAAATTGAACCACCTTAATATAACAAAAATAAAACAAAATAAAAACAAATGCTTCAGACAATAGTTGTAAGATTCGGAAGAGAATATGTTTTGGTGATCTTAACTTCGTTATATTACCAATAATTCATAGTTTAAGGTCAAATTAACCTTTTTATGATGAAATTATGTAATTTTTTTAGTACAAATCGCGCATTATTTTAATGTCGACGCTTGTAACTTATTTTCGTTAAGATTATACTATCTGATAAAATTAATTATATTCTTTTTAAGTTATAGTTGTTATTACCTGTCAATTATTTAATGCGTTCACGACATATTCCCTGAGAATTCAACTTGTGACTTTCGGGACACGAGTTTCCAGTTGTTCTTTTAGTCAGATTCATAATAGGGCGTTGCACGAACAGAAAAGATATGACTGTTCTCGTCGAGGATCAGGAAGAGACTAATTGCTTCGAAGATGCGAATTCACTCTTTCAAAGTCGCAATGGACAGCGGTTTTTGGTGGAAACACCAACCGTTATGGTGTTCTACACTATTTCCGGAGTCCGAAGACTGAAAGACGGATTATGTATATCCGTTCTTGTGGAGCGGGAAGTTTTTTTAGATTTATCGAAATTATTATTATTATTACATATAAAATATAAAATATAAAATATTATAACATATACAATAAAA
This sequence comes from Dinoponera quadriceps, assembly GCF_001313825.1. Classification (NCBI taxonomy): domain Eukaryota; kingdom Metazoa; phylum Arthropoda; class Insecta; order Hymenoptera; family Formicidae; genus Dinoponera; species Dinoponera quadriceps. The sequence goes on along the minus strand of NW_014563121.1, from coordinate 16,008 downwards.
AACATAAACCGAAAAATAAATAATAGCCGCATAACGTAAAAATCGCACAGTGGGTGATGCAATAAGTTCGAAAGTCGTAGAGTTATCAAATAGATTTCTAAATTCGAAATATGTCGTTGCGCAGATATGACATATGGCAAAAAAACTGCGTAAAGATACTTACCGGTCTGATAGTTGTCCGGCAGGCATGTACAGAATAGCATCCTTGGGCCGACATCGTCGCGTCGTCATCGAGTAGAGAATGTCGGTTGTTGTAGTCCTGCCGACGCCGGCTTGTGACTCGGCAACGAACAAGAATTGATAATTCTTACCTGAGCCGATTCCGCGTCACAGCTGAGAGAATGAATAATAATCGGTTTGCCATGATATCGCCAGTTGTCGGCCTGTGAGTCAATATCGGGTGAAAATTGGCAAATCGTACCTGAAATATTATAAGTTAGCACTGTCGTTGGGCACTTAGTTTTAAACGTTTTGATTATGATATTTGATTATCATATTTATCGTGTAAAATTACTCTAAATGTTGAATTGCTAATGTTTTCATTATGTATACAGAAAATATATGACAATATATATTTATATCCGGGAAACCACCACTATAGTTTATCACATATTTTTATTAAATTGTAAAACAATTATATTGTTTATGTAAACATAGAGAAATTAGCAGAAATGCAGTTACTGAATATCAGCGAATGAATACGCGACGAAAAAGGTTGGAAAAGCTCATATATAGACAGCTTTCAAAAAATATGTTTTCGATTCCGTCTCGTAAGAGTCGCTATTATTTCTATTATTTATATGCATACCTAAATTCGAATATGATTCAACATGTAATTTATTATTATATAAACGTATAAGTCGTAATATGATTTAAATGCATATTTATTGTGATCAGAATTAACATAAATTTATTAAAATTTCATGCGAAAATATTTTTATCATTTTGCGATTGCCGTTACGACAATACCTTAGAATTCCATCTTGCATCTTTTTTTCAGCTGACATTGCTGAAATGTCTTTGAACCTGTAAACAGATATAAAATACACATTTATTTCCGACAGAAATTTATTACAAGCCCTAAATGTAATTTTTTGAAAGGTATTATTTACAAAGTTCACAAAAAATTGTTAGCAAGCATAAATTCCATGTAAGATAAGGTTATATTTAATTACAAATATTTCTCTCTCTCTCTCTCTCTTTCTCTCTCCCTCTCCCTCTCTCTCTCTCTCTAACTTGGCTTGAAATAAATCAGCATTATCAGATAATTTACTTAAACACGTGATAATTAAGGCTGTTGAGCCAAAATATCACAGCAATCAATAATAAAAATTTATTTCATTATATTTCATTATACTTGTCCAAGTATGTGCATGACAATATATAGTCAAATATATAGTTGTTAAAATATTGCAATGATATTAAATAAAATATTTTCACTTTTAGAATTACAACAAAATTATTTCCTGTAGAACTTGTTGATAAACTGCGCGTTGACTTGGCGTTCTTATGAAATACAAACGCGTATTACATAGATGTCGTCGCTTGTAATTTCTGATCTTTAAGATTATATTATCTGATAAAATTAATTATATTCTTTTAAACTTATAGTTATTATTACCTATCAGTTATCTAACGCGTTCACGACATATTCCATAACGATCCGTTTTGAAACCCGGTGCACATGATCTTATAGGCATATCCACATATTCGCGTGGCACGGATACTTCGCTGTCGTACATCTGTGACATTCTATTTTGACAAGAATTCAGTGATATCAAATTGAGTATCATTAGCATTAGCAGAAACACCGGCGAAAAATTTCATCTTGCAATAACACGATAGAGCAACACGGATATTGCTATAAATTGAATCAAATTACAATCGACCCTCCTGTGTTCAATTTTTTTTCTCTTATTTGGATTCTTTCTTCTTAATTATTTGGATTAACTCAACATTTGCGAACCTCACGTATCACTTGTTCCACTTTTGCTCGTTACATTATTTATACTATCTGCCATATGCAGCGAGCATTTAATTTATTTTCTACTCCGAGTCTTTAATTTCTTTCCTACTGCGCGTATTGAATTTATGATATCAGACTTCCTGATAATGTAATCTATTGTATTGTGAAGCATATATCAAAGGTGTGGATTAGAACGTTACTACCAGTGATATAAATAGAATAGCCTACATTTGATGTAAACGACTAAAATTTGAATGAATTACCTTCACTGCAAATCCATATATAATTTTTTTTAACGCATGAACGTCTAAAATGACACATTTGGCCGAAGCTCTTTTTATATGTTTCTTGCCGTTTTAGATTATGTTATTTAAAACGTTTAGTCGTGTTAAATTATAAGTTCATGTATCTAATCGTGTTAAATGATGTAATTTAAAACGGCAAGAAATGTGTAAGAAAAATCTCAACTAAACTTATATATATTCAATTTGCAGTGTTCTCATACAGAAAAGATAACATAAATATTTGGAAGTACTACTCCACTGAGAACTACTTTTTTTTATAGTAATTAACAAAATAGGCTATAAAAAGTTATTTGTATAAGTTTAGGGATATTAAATTAATATTTGATATAATTATTTATATTCTTTTAAGTTATAATGTTGTTATTATCTGTCGACTATCACACGCATTCACGACATATTCCCCGAAAATCCAATTTGTAACCTTTGAAACACGGTTTTGGAGTTGTTACTTTTCTAGGCAACTTCGCAACTATATGTTACTTGCGTGTAAATCTGGTTAATATCCATAAACTGTCCTTTTGGCAAGAATTCACACCAAATTACGTTATTATCATTATCATCAATAAATTAAGAAAATGGCAAAAAATTTTATCTTGCAGCAACACAAGAGACACGGATATTGTTTATAATTCGAATCAAAATGCGATCGATCCTTCAGTCTTCAACTTCCTCTCCTTTTTTTTGGATTCTTTCTTCCCACTTATTTTGATTAAAGCGAAACTGTATGGGACCGTCCGGACGGTTCGGAGGAATCAAAAAAGGAATCAATAAAATTAAAAGTGGCCTGTTGAAATAAAATTAGCGCTTTGAATTGAACCATTTTGAATTGAAAACGCACGATGGAAATTCCGATGATCGCACTCGAGATGGTAATTTATTTTCGACAATACGAGATCAAAGGTATGCAAAGGGTCGCTACACTGTGTTTAATTACAAGTATGATAATACTACAAAATTGTGACTTGCTTTCAATGGCTACTAATCCCACGCTATAAAATTTGAAAATTTGCGTCGCCTCGAAGGGAGATATGGACAGCACTATGATGGCGAACGGGCCGCATCGCCTCTTCGGACAGGCGGCTGTAGTAATCTCGTGCCTTTTGACATAAAAAAGCCACATTTAACAGAACGACCACTAGTAGATTTTGACATAAATTCTTACACAGTTAATTTCGAATTACGAAAGAATGAATGAGCGCGATCTTCACTTGTAGCGGGGCCAGTTTTCGGAGAAAATAGGAAAACGAGAGCGAGTAAAACGCGCCGAAAACCAGAAGAAAGGAAATAATCAGAGGACTTAGAAAACACCTGAGAAGTGCAACTGCTTTATACGCAAGCCTGGAGGAGAACCGATTTGAGACGACACTTGGGATGGGAGCAAGAAAGAACAAAGACTTTGCTATATTCGGAAAATTAACGAACAGAAAAGATATGACTGTTCTCGTCGAGGATCAAGAAGAGACTAAGTGCTTCGAAGATGCGAATTCACCCCTTCAAAGTCACAGTGGACAGCGGTTTTCGGTGGGGATATCAGCGGTTATGGTGTTCTATAGTATTCTCAGATTCTCAGAGTCCGATGAAGGACGGATTATGTTTATCCGTCCTTAAAGAGAGGAAAATTTTTAAATCTATCGAAATTATTATTATTACATATAAAATATTAAATATAATATATTATTACATACACAATAGAAAATATAAAATATAAAACATAAAATATAAACGGCATAACATAAAAATTGTACAGTCGATGATGCAATAAGTTCGAAAGTCGCGGAGTTATCAGATCGATTTCGAAATTCGTAATGTGTCGTTGCGCAGTTATGACATATAGCAAAAATCTGCGAAAAGATCCGATAGTGGTTCGGTAAACATGTACATATAGTATCCTTGGGTAGACATCGCGCCGTCATAGAGGAGAGAGTGTCGGTTGTGATGGTTCTGTCGGCGCCGGCTTGTGATTCGGCAACGAACAGGAGTTGACAATTCTTGCCTGAACCATACTTGAGAAAATATATGATAAATTATTGTAAGCTTTTTCGCTTACCATGATATTACCACTGTTGTCTCGTCAGTCGACGTCGGGTAAAAGTCGACAAATCGTACTTGGGATTTTATAAGTTAGCACTTCCGCTGAGCATTTAGTTTTAAACGCTTTAATTATAATATTTGATCTTATATTTATCGTATAAAATTACTCTAAAGTTGAATTTCTGATGTTATTTTCATTCTCTATACAGAAAATATATGACAATTAATAGGTTTAATGCTAGCACAATTTATATCCGGGAAACCACCACTATAGTTTATCACATATTTTCATTAATGTAATTATATAAAAAAATTATATTGTTCATGTGAACATTGAGAAATTGGCAGAAATGCAGTTAATGAATATCAGCGAATGAATACGCGGCGAAGAAGGTAGGGAAAGCTCACGTGTAGACAGCATTCAAAAAATATATTTTCGATTCTTTCTAGTAAGAGTTACTATTATTTTTATCATTTATATGTATACGTAAACTCGAATATGATTCAACATGTAATTTATTATTATATAAACGTATAAGTCGTAATATGGTTTAAATGCATATTTATTGCGATCAGAATTAATAACATAAATTTATTAAAATTTCAGGCAAGAATATTTTTATCATTTTGCGGTTGCCGCTCATCGATATTTTGGAATTCCATATCGCATCCCTTTTTCAGTTGTCATAGCTGTCCATGTCTCCGAACCTGAAAACAAACATAAAATACACGTGTATTTCCGACAGAAATCTATTACAAGACGAAATGTAATTTTTTGAGAGACATTATTTACAAAGTTCGCAAAAAATTGTTAGCAAGCATAAATTCTGTGTAAAACAAGGTTATATTTAATTACAAATCCCTCTCTCTCTCTCTCTCCCTCTCTCCCACTCTAACGTGGCTTGAGATAAATCAGCAATATCAGATAATTTATTTAAACTCGTGACAATTAAGTCTGTTGAGCCAATATATCACATCAGTATCAACAATAAAAATTTATTTCATTATATTTCATTATAATTTCATTATATTTGTCCAAGTATGTGTAAGACAATATATAATGAAATATATAGTTTTAAAATACTGCAATGATATTAAGGAAAATATTTACACTCTTATAATTACAAAAAAATTATTTTCTGTAGAACTTGTTGATAAACTGCGTGTTGCCTTAGCGTTCTTATAAAATACAAACGCGCATTATTTAGATGTCGTCGCTTATAATTTCTGTTCTTTAAGATTATATTATCAGATAAAATTCATTATATCTTTTTAAAATTACAGTTACTGTACCTTTCAAGAACCGTCTTTTCACGACAATCTCCGCTACTACTATCCACTATCTGCCCTTCGGGACACCGTGGAGGCACTCGAATAATATAGCGTCGCATGGGTTCTACTTCCATTCTGTTGCATATACATGGAACTCTACTTTCACCAGAATTCAGTGACACCAAATTTAATATCATTATCATTAGCAGAACACCGGCAAAGAATTTCATCTTGCACCAACACGGATATTGTTTATAAATTGAATCAAATAGCGATCGATCTTTCCGACTGCAACCTTTCGTCTCTTATTTGAATCCTTTTTTCTCGATTATTGTGACTAACTCGAACTTCACGTATCGCTTTCTCCACTTTTGCACGTTGCATTATTTATACAATCTGTCATATGCAGCGAGCGTTTAATTTCGTTCCTACCGTGCGAATTTATGCTGTCATATTTCCTGATAATGTAATCTATTGCATTGTGAAGCAAATAGCCAAAATGCAGATTAGAACGTGACGCTATTACGATTGAAGGTCATACGCATAATTAAGAGCAATGGCGCAAAAAGAACAGCGTATATTTATCTCGTGACTAATATAGATTAGATAGAAAATAAAACTTAAATTATTTGGTAAAATACCTCATGCTTCCTCTTTAAAACAAATACAGATATCTTTTTATAACTTGTTTTATTGATTACTACCAAAACAAACACGGTTTCCGGCGGAATAGTACTTCCAAACTTTCCCCAGATATTATAATCAAGAAAGCCATTTTTGTATTAAGTTTTTACGTAGTATTAGGGATAATAATTTTACATTATATTGTTACTACTTTTTTGTTGGAAGACAAGACAAGATGTAGTTGGCGCCGAAAATGACTATAATTTTTAATAAGATTTTATTCAATATCGTTAACTGTAATCCTGCCAAAGTCGAACAGTGAGTCAGCATCGGGTAAGATTTGATATTATAAAACTTGCCTGGAGTTATATTCTGTAAATGCTTGTATATGCCTCGACTAAAGAATGTGTCATTGCGTAAGTATAACGTATAACCAAAAAAGCTGCACAACGACACTTACTGATCCGACAGTTATCGGTAGAGAATGAAATAACATCTTTGGGCCGACGACGCATCGTCAGCAAATAATGAGAGTTGGTTTGCCATGATATCACCATTATAGCTGATTATATGACAAGCTGTGTTTAATGCATTTACGTGATGCATCGAGCTAGGTAAGCTACGTTTACTATATTTTCTGAATATATTTGTTAATTTATTTTATGTTCGCGCTTATTAAATTATTAAACACACATAATTGATTTGGCTTCCGGGTTTGCGCAGCGTCTATAGATTTGTTTAGCCAAAAGAAGCATTTGCGGCATGTTATGCTTCATTGCTTTAAAAAAGATAATAATGCAAAGGACACTGCAGACGAGATTTGCACCGTTTACAGGAATGGTACTACGACTATTAAGACCGTCCGCAATTGGTTTAAGAGATTTAGAGCTGCCAATTTTGACTTGAAAGATGAAGACCGCAGCGGTCGCCCAGCAACGATGGATACGGAACTTTTCAAGGCTATGCTCGCTGAAAATCCTCGATATTGTGTGCGCGAGTTAGTGGATGCCACTAACATTCCCAGGACAACGATACATAAGGATTTAATCAGGATGGGATATGCGAATCGATGTGAAGTTTGGGTTCCACCTATTGACGGAGACCGGCCGCATCTCTGCGTGCGATTTGCTTCTCCAGCGACATGAAAGAGATCCTTTCTTAAAGAGGCTTGTCACTGGAGACGAGACTCGGATTTTACACCAAAATGTGCATCGAAAACGCAATTGGTCTAAGGAAAATAGACCTTCTATTGTTGCGAAGCCTGGACTTCATTCGAAGAAAGTTCTTTTGTGCATTTGGTGGGACTGGAAGGGTGTAGTCTAGTACGATCTTCTTCCTCAAGGTGAAACGATCAATTCAGCCAAATAAATGCAATCAGCTCGATCAATTGAAAGCCGCCATAGCAGTAAAACGGCCAGAATTGGCGAACTGACAAAGCGTCGTTTTTCATTACGACAACGCAAAACCGCATGTTGCGTTGGTCGTAAGACAAAAACTGTTGCAGTTTGATAGGGACGTTCTACTTCATCCTTCGTACTCCCCAGACCTTGCTCTATCCGGTTATTACTTGTTTCTCTCGTTAAAAAATTCTCTCCGCGATAAACGGTTCAAATCCGTAAGCGAAATAAATACGCACCTTGATGAATATTTCGCAAGTAAGCCTCAACAATTTTGGAAAGAGGGCATAATGAGGCTTCCTGACAGATAGGAGAAGGTAATAGAGCAGAACGGTTCATATATAACACAATAAATCAACCTTAAACAACAAATATCGTGTATTCATTTCGTATCATAAAAAAGGAAGAAACTTATTGGACACCCTAATATTTCTGTCATTTATGTGTATTTAAACGTAATTTGTACGTAATTTATACGTAAATTGTGGAATATGATACAACGTGCAATTTATTATATATACGCTTAATTTGTAATATAATTTAAATACATATGTCTTGTGATCAGAACTAACACTAGAAATTTATTGAAGTTTCATTGCTTTGTGGAATATTTTTGTCATTTTGCGGTTGTTGGTCGCGACGATATTTAAATTTCCTTCTCGCTTCTAATTTTCAGTTAACCTTGTTGAAATGTTGATATCTTCAAGCCTGCAAACAGACAGATAAAATATACATTTATTTCCGATATAAATGCGTCGCAAGCCTATATTTAATTTTTTGAGAGACATTTATTGGACAGCTCGCCAAAAATTTTTAGCAAACATAAATTCTATTTAATATAAGATTATGTCTAATTATGGTAAAACTCCTAGTTAGAGGAAGCTTTTCCAATGACCTTGATCTTGACATATACGATAGAGGTCATCCTCCTAAGTAACAAACAAAAGATTTTTTCCGTCCCGCTCGTTGTTTATTAAAAAGTTATCAACAAAAGAAGTGTGCTGAATGGAATGTAACTTCTAACACCTTATGGTTTCATATTACATCATACGTTGGGCGTAAATTGATTTTATTTATTTTTTTGACGTGGGTGTAGAATGGAGAAACTTTGCCCTCCAGACCAGTGACTGGGGGGCTGCGCTGTCCTGAATCCCTGATTATTTCCAAATGGGGATTCCGGAGGCAAAGATGGTGGGTTCCCGGTTGGGGGGCTTGGGGGCGCATCCAATCATTGGGTTGGAGGGCAAAACCTTGCCATTCAATATAGCGTCAAATTATGACGCAGATGTATTCATCTGAAAACGATACGAGCTATAAGAAATTCTAATTTAAGTCAAAAATTAATTGTAATTACCTATTATTTTTCATTTAGATAATAATGCATATGACTTCAAAATTAGGAGCGAGCGACCCTTAGTTTTGGACTGAAGATTCTCATGAATCTTCCTCCTACAACGTATTTCAACATCATTGAAATCTGTAAGGATATTGTGAATAATCGTCGTTGTCAATAATTATCCGATAAATACGATATTTACCGATAATTATCGATAATTTCGGTATTGGTATTAAAAAATCTTAATATCTTTTTAAATAATTTTTTTGAATAAACAATGAGCGCCAATTATAACTCTTTAAAAGTTACTCACAACGATGTCCTTGATAACATATCTCAAATTTATTGAGATAGGCTCTGTAACTCTGTAATTATTTAAATTTCTTAAATGGAGGAAGTGTAGAGAGAAAGACGGAGTTATTTCCGTTGTATACTGGATATTTGTGTATAACATGTACCTATATCATATGTTTATTTCTCAAATATACATGATGTTGGAAAACGATGGTTTATTTTTTTTGTCTCCAATATAAGCTACAATCTCTTCCAGAAAGACATAGCAACTGCTTTATATATTTATAACAAGTCATGCGCTGGGTTTGTCCAATGACACATTCGCTATCATGCACATTCTAGAAATAGAAGGTTTGTATAGATTATATTGAGGAATTTTCCCTTTTAATCGACGAACTGCAGTGTTTTATCCATAAGGCTATTAGCTAGGATGTTCGGATGCGAAACAATTCTATCTGTGTAGGCTTCAGTTCGGACTACTATTTCATCTTTGGCGATAATTACATTTAGGTCGTGGTGCAGAACTTCATTCATTACAAACCATGGTGTATTAGTAATTATTCGTAATATTTTTGATTGACATCTTTGAATTATTTCTATATTACTTTTCTATATTATTTGGGTGAGATGCTGTTCCCCAGAGTTGAATTCCCTACGACCAGATTGGTTTTATAATGTCTTTATATATGAGGATCTTACTGCTAAGGTTAAGCTGCGACTTACGCCCTAACATCCAATATATTTTTCGCAATTGGAGTCCTTATTGCTTTCTTTTGTTAAATATATGATTTTTCCAGGTAAGTCTCTTGTCCAGATGTATTCCCAAGTATCTAACAGAGTCAGCTGGTAGTATTTGTACGTCATCTAAAAACACAGGTGGACATGTTCCATGTCTGGTAGTAAATGTAACCTGAACTGATTTGTTTTCATTAGCCTTAATTCTCCATTTGTTGAGCCATAAGGAAATTTTATTTAGATTGAATTGTAGTGTACACGAGGCAGTGCCAGAATTGGCGTGTGAGGTCATAATAGCTCTGTCATCCGTGAATGTCTCTGTTACAGAGGTCTGACTCGTAGGCAAGTCAGCTGTGTAGAGTAAATATAATATTGGTCCCAGTACGCTCCCCTGGGGAATCCCGCGTGGATTGGATGGAGAGAGGTTCATCATTAACTTTTACTAAGAATTGGCGGTCGTTTAGATACTATCTAAAGATTTGAAAGTAGGCTTCAGGTAGATTAGTCCTGATCTTGAACAACAGCCCATTGTGCCAAACCTGATCAAACGCCTTGGATATGTCGAGGAAGGCGGCCATACAATAGTCCTTCTTTTCGAGGAACTAGTGTATCTCGTCGACGAGTCTGTGTACTTGGTCAATCGTCCCATGTCCTCGTCTAAAAGCAAACTGGTGGTTGGGAATGAGGTCTCTGTCGCTGATTATAAGCAAAAATCTTAGAAGGAGCAAATATTCAAAAACCTTGGATGTTATAGATAGTAGACTGATTGGTCTATATGATTTTGGTTCTTCAGGATTTTTCCCAGCTTCTGGAATCAATCTTATTTGGGCCACCTTCCATTGGAGGAAAGAATTTAGTTCTTAAGATTGCATTATATAATTGCATAAGATACACCAGTCCTTTTTCAGGTAGTACTTATAATATACGACCTGTTATCAGGTTGTTGCATGGTGCTATTTTTACAATTCATTTTATTTATTATTGCTCTGACTTCACATATAGAAAATTTTTCTATACAAAATTCTGATGAATGACAGCAAAGAGCATTTAGTTGTTCTAAAAGGTCGTTTACATGGTGAGATAGTCCCACACTTGGATGTGATAGAAAGACACTTCAGCCAAATGTTTGGCAAAAGTGTTAGCTTTTCCTTTATCACTTCTAGCCCATCTTCCATCCGGCCGACGCCGGGGCGATGAGGCAAGCTTAGGTTGTTTCAGCTTCTTCGTTGCCTTCCATAAGGAATATTCAGAGTCAGCCGTAGCATCCGGGTTTTGTAAGTATGTTTGGATCTTTGCATTTATTTCATTTTCCAAAAGGTTTTTGGTTCTTTTATGGCGAAGTTTAATTGTGTTTTTAGTCCAGGACATGTTGATTGTTGCCATTGCTTCCGTAATTTCCTCTTCTCGGATACCTTTTCTTCAACTTTATCAGAAAATTTTAGATTGGTATCTTTAGTGCTACTGGGTGGCTTGGACTTCCAGGCTGCGCTTTGAATAGTTGTGTTAAAACATTCTACTGCAGATGTTATTTCTTCATTAATCATCAGCCTCATATTAGAGCCAATAGACAAGTCTATAAGGTCCCGAAAATAAGACCGGTCAATTTTTTTATTATGGAGTACGTAGCTTTTTGGTTTCATTAATATCTCTCTAGCTAGCATAACGAGTACAGGAGCGTGATCAGATGAAAGCTCTAAACAGGTTTCACTTTTTATGTAATTATTGTTGACTACTTTAGTTACGCAGAAATCTATAAGATCTGGAATTTTTTCCTGTCAGCAGGCCAGTATGTCGGGTGTCCCGGCGATACAGTATTAAGCCTGAGGTTTTCTATTGACCTGAGGAGTTCGTGAACTGTAGTTGAAGAAAGTTTTGATGTAAAGTTGAGTTGCTAATGTTATTTTCATTCTCTAAACAGAATATATATGCCAATTAATTGGTATAATGCTAACACAATTTATATCCGGGAAACCATCAGTATAGTTTATCACATATTTTTATTAAATTGTATAAAACAATTATATTGTTTATGTGAACATAGAGAAATTAGCAGAAAGGCAGTTAATGAATATCAGCGAATGAATACGCAACGAAGAAGGTAGGAAAAGCTCACGTGTAGAGAGCGTTCAAAAAATATGTTTTCTATTCTTTCTAGTAAGAGTTACTATTATTTCTATCATTTATATGTATACGTAAACTAGAACATGATTCAACATGTAATTTATTATTATATAAACGTATAAGTCATAATATGGTTTAAATGCATATTTATTGTGATCATAATTAATAACATAAATTTATTAAAATTTCAGGCGAGAGTATTTTTATCATTTTGCGGTTGCCGTTACGACGATATTTTGGAATTCCATCTCGCATCTCTTTTTCAGCCGACATTGCTGACCTTGTCTTCGAACCTGTAAACAGACATAAAATACATATGTATTTCCGACAGAAATCTGTTAAAAGCCGAAATGTAATTTTCTGAGATATATTATTTACAAAGTTCGCAAAAAATTGTTAGCAACTATAAGTTCTGTGTTAAATAAGATAATATTTAATTACAAATATTTCTCTCTCTCTCTCTCTCTCTCTCTCTCTCTCTAACTTGGCTTGAGATAAATCAGCAATATTAGGTAATTTACTTAAACACATGACAATTAAGTCTGTTGAGCCAAGATATCATATCAGTATCAACAATAACAATTTATTTCACTATATTTCATTATAATTTCATTATATTTTTCCAAGTACATGTATGACAATATATAATGAAATATATAGTTGTTATAATATTGCAATGATATTAAATTATATAATATATATAATTATATATAATATTTACACTCTTATAATTACAAAAAAAAATTATTTTCTGTAGAACTTGATAAATTGCGCGTTGCCTTAGCGTTCTTATAAAATACAAACGCGTATTATTTAGATGTCGTCGCTTGTAATTTCTGTTCTTTAAGATTACACTATCTGATAAAATTAATTATATTTTTTTTTAATTATATTTGTTATTACCTTTCAGTTAAGCTCTTTCACGACATATTCCGTGTTGATCCCTCATGCCGGCACACCTCGTAGGAAGTTCAATAACATGTCGCGGCACGGGTTCCACATCCATTCTGCTGCATATACATGGAATTCTACTTTCAACAGAATTCAGTGACACCAAATTCAATATCATTATCATTAGCAGAACACCGGCAAAGAATTTCATCTTGCACCAACACGGATATTGTTTATAAATTGAATCAAATAGCGATTGATCTTTCCGTCTGCAACTTTTTGTTTCTTATTTGAATCCTTTCTTCTTAATTATTTTGACTAACGTGAACTTCATGTATCGTTTTTTCCACTTTTGCTCGTTGCATTATTTATACAATCTGCCATATGCAGCGAACGTTTAATTTCGTTCCTACTGTGCAAATTTATGATATCACACTTCCTGATAATGTAATCTATTGCATTGTGAAGCAAATATCCGAAATGCAGATTAGAACGTGACGTTATTACGATTGGAGATCATACACATAATTGAGACCAATGGCGCAGAAAGAACAGGGTATATTTATCTCGTAACTAATATAGATTAGATAGAAAATAGAACTTAAATTATTTGGTAAAATACTTCATGCTTCCTCTTTAAAACAAATACAGATATCTTTTTATAACTTGTTTTATTGATTACTACCAAAACAAGCACGATTTTAGGCGGAATAGTACTTCCAAACTTTTCCCAGATATTATAATCAAGAAAGCCATTTTTGTATTAAGTTTTTACGTAGCATTAGGGATAATAATTTTACATTATATTGTTACAACTTTTTTGTTGGAACACAAGACAAGATGTAGTTGGCGCCGAAAATAACTATAATTTTTAATAAGATTTTATTCAATATCGTTAACTATAATCCTGCCAAAGTCGAACAGTGAGTCAGTATCGGGTAAGATTTGATATTATAAAACTTGCCTGGAGTTATATTCTGTAAATGCTTGTATATGCCTCGGCTAAAGAATGTGTCGTTGCGTAAGTATAATGTATAGCCAAAAATCTGCACAACGACACTTACCAGGTGTAAAAATATGAAGCCGGAATTTCCCTATAGATGGTCCTAGCCATCAGTTTAGGGACCGTAAGACCGCTTCTGCAGCGCCATCATCTCCCATTAACAGCTGACGAAGATTTTCAACACCCAACAATCCAAGTTCCATACACCGGTATATTTTTCTATAACCTTAAATATGTCGATTTATGTGCCTAAGAACTACGATTTGCGGTCAGCATTGGTTTTTTGTTATCATTTGAAGAAAACTGCTGCAGAATCGCATCGAATGCTTGTCGAAGCTTACGGTGAACATGCTCTTGGTAAAACACAGTGTTTCGAGTGGTTCAAAAAATTCAAAAGTGGTGATTTTGACGTGAGAAACGAAGAGCGTGGTAAACCACCGAACAAGTTCGCAGACAACGAATTGCAAGCCTTATTGGATGAAGATGATACTCAAACTCAACAAGAACTCGCGGATGAATTGAATGTGACGCAGAAAGCTGTCTCAAATCGTTTGAAAGCCATGGGAAAGATTCAGAAAGTGGGAAAATGGGTTCCGCATGAACTGAATGAAAGACAGCAAGAAAATCGAAAAACCACTGCTGTATATATTTATAACAAAGTCATGCGCTGAGTGTGTCCAATGACACATTCGCTATCATTCACTTTCTAGAAATAGAAAGTTTGTTTAGATTATCTTGAGGAATTTTCCCCTTTAATCGACTAACCGCAGTTTTTTTATCAACAAGGCTACTAGCTAGGATGTTCGGATGCGAAACAATTCTATTTCTGTAGTCTTGAGTTCGGACTATTATTTCATCTTTGATGGTAATTACTTTGGGGCGTAGTGTAAAATTTCATTCGTCACAAACCATGGTGTATTAGTAATTATTCGTAATATTTTTGATTGACATCTTTGAATTATTTCTATATTATTTTTCTATGTTATTTTCTCTATTATTAGGTTGGGGAATAAGTTCGTAGCGTTTTTATATTTTCTTTTGTTTTACAACAATTTTTTTGCTGTTTGACAAAGTGTATAATATTCATTCGATAGAGCTCTTTCTGCTCTACAAAACTGTGCTAATCGTCTTTTTGAGTAATTTAATTTTTTATTATTTTTGAGGCTTAGAAATGGAATATCCAGGAGGTAAAAAGCAACATTTTCGACACCTGCCCTTCTTCGCTTTTCATCGAGGCCAAAAAGCTGCTGAAGCAGCCCGGGACATTTGCAACGTATTCGGAGAAGGTGTCATAGGCGAGTCTACCATGGAAATGGTTTGCAAAGTTCAAAAATGGCGATTTTGACGTCGACGACACGCCCCGCAGCGGGAGACCTTCTGAATTCGACGAAGAGCGTCTCAAAGCACTTTTGAAGGAGGACGGTCACCAAACAAGTCGTGAATTGGCCGAAAAAATGAACTGCGATCATAAAACGATACTCAATCATCTTCATTCAATGGGATTTGCCGAAAAATTGGGAGTCTGGGTGCCTCACGAGCTTAACGAAAACAACAAAGAAATTCGCCTTCAAACTTGCTTCTCAACATCTCGCCCGCCATCGAGCAACACGCGGTCATAAACAGCGCTTTAGTACCGAATCGTCACGGGAGATGAGAAATGGTGCCTATACATAAATATGAAGCAAAGAAAGGAGTGGGTGGCTTCAAGAAATACGCCAAAGCCGAGAGTGAAGCCTGACCTTCATCCAAAGAAGACTATGATCTGCGTTTGGTGGGACTGGGAGGGCATGGTGCACTGGGAAATGCTCGAAAGGAATACCACGGTCAGCAAAGAGCTCTACATAGCCCAGCTACACCGCGTGAAAGAGGCTATTCGACTGATAAAACCCTATCGACAAGGCCAAACCATACTCCTCCACGACAACGCCAAGCCCCATGTTGCACAAGTCGTCAATGCCGCATTCCAAGAGCTGGAATGGGAGGGCCTTCAGCATCCGCCGTATTCTCCGGACCTTGCACCGACGGATTACCAT
>NW_014563120.1:0-461 GCF_001313825.1 Dinoponera quadriceps | reverse complement strand
CGAACATTACAGAACTATTAATTAATTAATGGCGAACATATCGAGAATTTCCATTTACCTTGTGGCACTAGAGCATAGAATATATTGCCAAAAAACGGAATACGTTTCAGTCCTGGTATTCGATCGACCAATTGTCCGGCTCTTGTATGATGCACATAACAATCAAAAGTAAATGCTACAATGACCATAGTAATAAGTAATAAAAGTACGGTGACGATCATTTTCCAAGCCAGCAATGAACAACGTTTCAGATGTTTACAAAAGAACTGTGTGTCTGGTCCCAGCAAGCTGATACTGTGCGAATTGCCGATGCAATACTGAAGAAAAGTCGAAGTAGCTCTATATTGATTAATATGTATATATCTTTTGAATTGTTGGTGTGTTAGAGAAACATCTTCAAAATATATGTGTATACGTCCGTACGTGCGTGAGTGTTTCTCTCTCTCTCTTCCTCTCTCTCT
>NW_014563119.1:0-5100 GCF_001313825.1 Dinoponera quadriceps | reverse complement strand
CGCGCCAGCGACCTTTCAGCGTCTGATGGACCACGTCCTCTCGGGTCTCTAAGGGGCTGAACTGTTCGTAGATCTTGATGATATTATTATTTATGCCTGATCTCTAAGGGAACACGAGGTCAAGTACCGAAAATTGATAGAGCGTCTACGAGATGCGAACCTCCAACTCTAACCCGATAAATGCGAATTTCTTCGTAAGGAGATCGTATACCTTGGTCATGTGATAGGTGAAGATGGCGTGAGACCGGACCCGTGGAAGTTGTAGGCGGTACGCGCGTTCCCAGCACCGCGAAGACCAAAACAAGTGAAACAATTTCTTGGCCTGGTCGGCTATTACCGGCGATTCGTTCCCTCCTTCTCGAAAATCGCAAGGCCACTGACTAACTTGCTGAAGAAGGACGTCGCGTTCACGTGGACTGAGATCCACGAGGCCAGCTTCACGATACTGCGTGGCTGCTTACTTCAAGAACCCATCTTGCAGTACCCAGATTTCGAGCGTGACTTCAATATTACCACCGACGCTTCGAGCTACGCCGTAGCGGGAGCAGTGGGCAGGGACTTACCGGTGGCTTACTGCTCTAGGTTATTAAACTCAGCCAAACAGAAGTACTCGACGATCGAGAGGGAACTATTGGCCATCGTGTACGCAACGCAGTATTTCCGCCCGTATATATATGGCAGGACGTTCAATCTGATAACGGACCACAAACCACTGATCTGGCTGAATTTGCTGAGGGATTCCACATCGAGGCTCACCAAGTGGGCACTCAGACTGGCTGAGTACTGCTTTAGAATAATTTACAAGCCCGCATCCGCCAATGCAAACGCCGATGCACTTTCGCGAAACCCATCGGTAATGCTGACCATTCGCGGTTCGGCGTCCTCGTCCGACGAATCAATATTTTCGTACTCATCTCGACGGTTGATCATGCCTCATCCGACCGATTATATGTTGCCGCTCGAGAACGGCACGCCGCTCAATAAGCCGCATGATCCCGGAGGGGAGATCTTGGAACTGCCGCCTAGAGACTCCCGCTTTGGGGACGACTTGGGAATCGGTCAGATGCAATTGGACACCATCGGAGACGATCGAGGGATCTCGACTGCTTCAAATGAAAGACAGCATCCTCAGGGCTCTCTAATCCCTTACGGATCCCCGTCAAGACAACAAGAACACACGGAAATCACCGACGAATCTGAGATAGAGATTTTTTCTCCTGTCAACAGGCCTTATCAGTTTCCCCGCCTACAAGCCTCCAGCTCACGCATAATTGTATTAACAAGCAATCTGAAGGAAACCAGAGACTCGCTCCTGATGCGAAGGGATAATTTGTATGTACTTATTACGCAGCGGAGCACGCCCTGCGACAATGGTTCGATGCAGCTGACGCAGGCCGGCAGACTGCCCAAGCACGAGGATTTACAATTGGGCAGAGCGCGCGTGAGCGAATATTCGGGAAAATTTCTGATTACTATACCCGTCAAAGAAGGAATGAATACACCGTTAAATGTTGATATCGTGGACGAAGCCATGGAATCACTGTTAGATGTAGCACGGGAACTAAATCTGCGAACAATAAGCATCTCGAAGACACCGAAGATTGATAGGATTACCTGGCCTCATATACAACGGAAACTAAACGAATTGTTTGATCAATCACACTGTGAAATAATCGTTTGTCCGAATTCAATTTCTACTCCTCCGCCTGACTGCCGGTCAGGTATAATCGAGGAAGCTCATTCCTCGACAATCGGCGGGCACAAAGGTGTCACAAAAACCTACAACCGCCTCCGCCAGCGCTACCATTGGGACCGGATGAACGCGACGTGGAAGACTCAATCAGGCAGTGTGCCAGTTGTCAACTTAAGAAGCTCGTCAGGGTAAAGGGCAAGCAACCAATGTGCATGACTGATACGCAAGGAGCATCATTTGACAAGGTCGCTTTGGATTTAATGGGGCCGTTGCCTGTTACAGCAGAAGGATACCGGTATATTTTGACGATGCAAGACCTGCTCACGAAATACCTAGTGACAGTGCCACTGAAAACGGCCACGTCTGTCGAGATTGCCGATGGACTCCGAAAACACTTGATTTCGTACTTCGGATCACCCAGAACTGTATTAACAGACCAGGGAAAGAATTTCACGAGTTCCCTCATAAAAGCGTTGTGTAAGAAATTCCGTATTTCGCAGCTACGCACTACAGCTTTCCATCTTCAAACGAACGGGTCGGTCGAGTGGACGCACCATGTGTTGACGGAATATATTAAACAATTCACCAACAGGGGTCAGAATTGGGATGAATTCCTAGACATAACAATGTTTTCCTACAATACCAGTTATCATGAAGGCACACGATACACCCCGTGCGAGCTAGTCATTGGGAAACTTGCCCGACTACCGGGAGCAGACCGGCCGATACCGGAGGACATGGATCCAACTTATCTCGATTACTACGGGGGCCTAGTCGACGTATTAAACAAGTTCCAGAACGCAGCTCGGGAAAATCTCAAATCATCGAAGATTAGAAGCAAACGGTATAATGACAGGAAGCTAAAACCCCAAGATCTCCGAGAGGGCGACTTAGTATACCTATTGAAGGAACCGACGTCAAAATTTGGTGACCAATACACGGGCCCCCATAAAGTAACTCGAGTCAGGAATAACTACAACGTCGAGATCCAAGTTGGGAGACTGTCCAAGGTGGTGCATCTAAACAAACTACGCAAAGCTAGTACGCCTCCGCTCAATACAATAAACGTCGACCCTTTGTAGGGTCACTGACCCAACGAACAATTTCAGAGAGGGAGGTGTCACGTCGTCACGTGTCCCGCGCAGGAAAAAATTTTCCTTTCATTTAGGCTTAGATAACAAATTTACTAGACCGGTCCGATGTCTCTATCATGCTTTGTTATCGAAATATGCATTTGTTAATTAAGGCGAATCCTGATTTCAGTCATTATCGAAGCTTTAGGCCTAATTAACAAATTTCAAATAGGTCCGATGTCTCTATCATGCTTTGTTATCGAAATATGCATTTTTTAATTAAGGCGAATCCTGATTTTGGGAAATATCGAAGCTTTAGACCTAATTAACAAATTACAAATCGGTCCGATGTCTCTATCATGCTTTGTTATCGAAATATATATTTGTTAATTAAGGCTAATTTTGATTTCAGTTATTATCGAAACTTTAGGCCTAATTAACAAATTTCAAATCGGTCCGATGTTTCTATCATGCTTTGTTAGTGAATTATGCATTTGTTAATTAAGGCGAATCCTGATTTCAGTTATTATCGAAGCTTTAGACTTAATTGACAAATTACAAAGCGTTCCGATGTCTCTAGCATGCTTTGTTATGCATTTGTTAATTAAGGCGAAACCCTATTAAGGGTTATATCAAAACTTTAGGTTTAATTAACTAATTACAAATCGGTCTGGTTATTTTAATGCTTAATTGTTAAATTATTTCATTTGTTAACTGAGTTGATTTTTGATACTGATTTCGGTCTTTTCGCTTAACTGACAAATCATAAATCGCTGTAATGCTTTTATTTTACAATACTTATTCAGCGATGCAAATGCATATGTATTAACAAATGTTAATTAAGGGAAATTTATAATTTTGATTAATATCAGAATTTTAGGTTTGATTAACAATTTAGAATGTGTTTGAAAATTAAGAATCGGCTCGGCTGTTAATCTCGTAGTTGTTCAACAATTGAACTACTAACGCGCTTGTTGCTGCTTGACTTCAGTGATCGGACAAGAACTGGTATTTTAAGCAAGATATGACCGTTCACTCTAACTCCAGGTTAAATCCTCCCCTCGTCCTTCCCTCGCGGAACTGGAGTCGCGGATGGTCGAGGAAACATCAGAAACTATTTGACGTTAACCAGCTGTGTGGTGTGACGTAAAAACGAGTACGAGTGGTGCGAGTGGAAATTCACGTATCCAAAAACTCTTTCATGTGATGAGCAACATATGCGAAGATTCAGCGTGTCTTTGGATGAACTATTTGTCGGAGGCGATCAATAAATGCGTGCTCAGCCTGTGCTCGTTACTGTCGACGACTTTCGGGCTAACCTTTATTTCTAATCACGTTGTTACCTTTGATGACGAGATCTCGTTGAGACTTCACGATCTGTTCCGTGAATTGGTAGCGTTGCTGTTGTTCGACGATTTTCAGCTTCAACTGCTCAAGGTCTTCCTGTTGACTTTCGTCAGTAGCGTCGCGTTGATCTTCGTTGCATGGCACATTTACGGCTCCAGAATTACGGAGCAGTTTATGAAAGCATGTGCTTCCTCTGAAGATTGCAATCCCTCAACTGAGTAATATATTTCTGTCGGACAGCAGTAATATCTAGTAAATATGGCTGATAAGATAAAGTCATTTTTTCAACAGAAGAAGAAGGATGCTAAGTTTATGAATGCAGGAAAGGGATACAAGTTGACGGAATCTACTAGTAGTAGATTAGCTCCAGCAGTACCTGCAAGACCAGTGTTAAGAGCAAAACCTACAGAAGAAGCTAAAATAGCAGGCGAAGCTGCCTTAGCAAGATTAGAAGCGAAGAAAGTTGATAAGCCGAGATTCAATACGTCATATGCCGCTATTTAAGCACGTGTTAAGCGTGAGATGGAATTGGAAAGAAAAGCACAGCAAAATTCACAACAGGCAGAAAGTACAGCACTGCAAGAAAAAAAGAATAGAATTGAAGATCCTTCCATGTATGCAGTAGTTGATGTATTTTTCCGTTGTCCATACATATCTGATGAAATATTGCCGCGAGATCAATGGAAGAAGAAAATAAGAGACTTTTTATATGACGAACGAGGGGGAGAGGAACCCGGATTAATAGCGAGCTTAATTATTCAAAATTGCAACAGCGGGAGGGAAAAGATTGAGAATTGTGTGGAGACGCTTGGAAAATACTTGGAGAATATTATTAAGAATCCCGACATGGAGAAATATTGGAAGATTAGAATGTCCAATAGAATATTCCAAGACAAAGTTTTGCCCGTTGAAGGAGCGTTGGATTTCTTGAAAGCAGTTAATTTTGATCAAAAGATGTTACTGAATAACGGGAACGAAGAAGATTTC
>NW_014563118.1:0-253 GCF_001313825.1 Dinoponera quadriceps | reverse complement strand
GCGATTACGTTTCGTGGAAAAAAAAGCGAAAGGTCCATTTATTTTTCGAATGGTATAAAATACGGAGTTTTTTTTTCCTCAATTTAGTGCCGAGCATAATAGAAAATAGTGTGGCATCTCACTGGTGAAAATATAAAGATGTCGACATGATGACGTGCTACCTCACTGGTCAAAATATTAAGATTTCGACCTATCCTAAACCGGAAATTCATCCCTACTAACCCGAGCCTATATAAGGGCCTCGCGACGGAAA
>NW_014563117.1:0-239 GCF_001313825.1 Dinoponera quadriceps | reverse complement strand
ATCGTCGATACATAGTTTATCTCCTTCGTTCCACTCGTACACGTGATCAGGCTTTAGCAATTTCTGCGTTTGAGAGTAATTTTTTAAAACTTTTCTATAACTTATTTTCATTTTGTTTTTATCATCAGAATTATGACTTGAAGATTGAACATTCATCTCATCGTCCGTGGCAGAATATTCTGGATTCGGTTAAATCACGTGATCTTCGTTATCACTATCAATCTCAAATTCATTTTCGA
>NW_014563116.1:0-514 GCF_001313825.1 Dinoponera quadriceps | reverse complement strand
CATAATCATCTTCGCTTAAATCTATAGCTGGAAAGTAGCTCACTGGCGCCGATCAAAGTAAGCGTCAGCGACATGTTCGCAAAAACTGTTGAATGAATACTGGCTGCTGTTAGTAGAATATCGTTCTTTAAATCCGTAGCAATCATCTACCGTTTGGAGGAACTGTAAACACAATTGTCCGCAAATGCTCTGATTGTAGCGTTGATTAGACGTACGATTGTACTGAATTTTTGTCCCGTTTNAGACGTACGATTGTACTGAATTTTTGTCCCGTTTTTCTCGAGATAACGCTTAAGTTTCCTCGGCGGCCGAAGATTTTCAAAACTGTCAAAGTATATCGCGCGATTTCCCCTCTTCACATACGCTACCCAGTTAATACCCAGACCCTCTGTGCTGTCTAAATTTACAATACCGCTCGCATTGTGACGTACTCCATCCACTGGTGAGGTGTCACGCATGAAAACACCTCGAAAGAAAGGTATACGGCTCGCCAGTTTTTCCAACTGTACGTTGG
>NW_014563115.1:0-598 GCF_001313825.1 Dinoponera quadriceps | reverse complement strand
ACACCGCTGAAGGTATCGATAATATAGATAAGATACATTCTAAGAGATGCTGTAACCCATTGGGTGGAGATGCACATGTTGGTAAAGACTTGAGGAAGGTTTCAAAAGCCCTTTTAGAAACTTATCCGAATGTACATCCACAATCAAAAATTTGTCACGACTGTAGAACAACTTTTTATGAATCTCGAAAAAATCTTTCCCTTGAAAGTAACAACAGTGGAGAAGACATGAGATTTAATGACTCTTCGGAAGAACCTCCAAATNTAGATGAGCTTTTGAATGGTCTTAAAGAGAAATTTCTAAGTTTGCCTGAGAATGATCCGATGCGACAGTCTATTCTCACTATAGCCCCCGATTGTTGGAGTATTCGTAAAATTATGGAAGAATTCAAGTGTTCTTATAGGATGGCAAAACAATCTAAGGATTTGAAATATTCCGCTGGAGTATTAGCAGTACCACTATTCAAGAGGGGAAAAAATTTGGATGAAGAAACTGTCTCAAAAGTAATCGAGTTTTACGAAAATGACGAAAACGGTCGCATTATGCCATATAAAAAAGAAAATGTCAAAGTTAAAATAGATGGTGTTAAAGTGAGTAA
>NW_014563114.1:0-500 GCF_001313825.1 Dinoponera quadriceps | reverse complement strand
GCCTGATCGTGGAGGCGGCCTACAATCCTTACTGTTACATGGACGTGCAGGGCATGTACTCGCGTTCTCTCTGTCAACGCTATCACGCTTCGAGTCCGATTCGCAGATTCGGTTCAGTTCCCTTAACTGATAAACTTTGCGCTGATTAAGGATTGGGAAAAGAAAGATCTGGAAAAAAACATGTGCCAGTCGGTTACTTTTTATGGTATATTGCGTGTTACATTACACACGCTCACTTTGCTGTCACGCCGTTGCCGTTGTTGCCGTCATTACATCTGCTGCCGTCGTCGCAAATCCAGCGTATCATCGTGCCCCGGTGCCTCAGTTTTTCTGGACCTGAGGAAATCGCGTTCACCTCCTCGGCGCGTGGCGATGGCCCTTCGTTGCTGTCGTCGCTGCTGCCGCAGTCGAGCAGTTCTATCTGTTCGCAAAAAGCAACCTCCTCTTTTCGGCGATCTCGTCCGAGTCGGTTCGGCGCACAAGCCATGTGAGCAAAAGCA
>NW_014563113.1:0-1100 GCF_001313825.1 Dinoponera quadriceps | reverse complement strand
ACAAAAAAATCGAAAATCGAATATACGTAAACCGCGGAAATTCAAAATTGGCGATACTTTCTGAACAGACCTTGTATATACACATATATGTAAACTCCGAAGCCGATGAGCGTGAGCGAATGTAACCACATTTCACGTGTATGTAAACACGTTAAATTGCGAAAATAAATTACTTTACCCGCCTTTCAAGCTGCCTGTTGAGAAAATCGGCAGAACTGTGGAAAGCTACACGAAGACATTCTCTAACGACATCACCGCGGCCGACCACGCTTATTCTCGGCAAATATTTTTAAATCGTGAAAATTACAGCTTACGATAAAAATCATGATGACACATTTACAATTACCAGTGAAAATATTCGACGTTTTTCCCGAGACAATCTCCTCGAATACACGTTGCCGGACTCGCTCGCTCTCTCTCTCTCTCGTCTTCGCGTTCCGAGCCAAAAGTAAACAACGAGTAAAACGAAAAAATCCGAAATCGATAAGAGCAACGCCTAATAAATGCTACAATATAAGAGACGGCGCAAATGAGAAACGGAACGTATTTGAACAGCGATAGTCTCCGTGTCTTTCATTCGTCGGAGCGTCGGGTCATAACGATAATTCCTCGTTTCCGATAATAACTAGAGGAATTCGCGAATTCGCGACCTGGCAATCATCAGCATGCGCGTGAAAAGCATTAAAAAAAGCCGAGCATTAAAAAAAACAAGAATCTCCGCAACGTTCACAAAAAGAAAATAATTTAACAGAGAGATCTTAGTGGTTAGCTAGATCTTAGTCGCTGATTTTAATTTTTCAAATGATTCAAATTGATTCAAAATAAAAGGTTTTTGCTGTCATTACTAAGAGCCTATTATCAAAAATAAAATGTTTCATTGCGAGGTAAAGATTTATTGGCTAAATTGAAAGCACACATTTTACTAAAGCAGAGAAAATAGCAGCCACTCCTATACAGATAGAAAAAAATATCTGAACAAAATTTTTTTATTCGGAGATGCTAATAATATATTTTTTACTTATAATAATATGCTTGTTTTTAATCATAGCATTAAAAACAAAATTATTTTTAATTTCTCTGACCAAAAATTTTAACAAGAA
>NW_014563112.1:0-518 GCF_001313825.1 Dinoponera quadriceps | reverse complement strand
CTAAATGAGGACGCTGACCATCCTGATGATTCGATATCTCTGTTGCAGGAATGCCAGGTTGCATTTCTGTATAGCGACCTTTAGTAATTTGGAGCCGTGGCCCCGTTTATGGTCTTCGACATATTTTGTCGTTATGCTGACAACAAACCGAACTAATTTTGTAACTTACAGTACGTTATTTTATATTTTAAGTTCACCTTTTGTTAAATAATAAATGTTGAGATTTTCAGTTAAAGTTCTTATTCTATTTAATATTTTTACCATCGTGCACTCATTACTCTTTCCCCAATTATTCCGCTCGCGGTCCCATCCCTGGTGAAGGATTTCAATATCCTGACCTAAAAAAGGACCACTCTGCGTATGCCCGCGTCAAAGTAAAATGAACTTTCTAGTTTCTGACCTGCACCGCCGGCATTCAGATACGTTTGGGACTCGCATTTGCGAGTAGAATACTTACATTCTCCTCCAAGACGTAACAGTAAATTAGAATTGTTTTTTAAAAATATAAGGTTTTGTTT
>NW_014563111.1:0-1199 GCF_001313825.1 Dinoponera quadriceps | reverse complement strand
AATGGATATATTTTGAGAATCCTAAGCGTCAGAAATCATGGGTGAATCCAGACGAACCGCGATCGACATCCACTGCAATCGCCTTGGAAAGAAGACAATGCTCTGTGTTTGGTGGGATCAGAAGGGTGTAATCTATTATGAGCTGCTAAAACCTGATGAAACCGTTAACACTGATCGCTACCAACAGCAAATGATTGCGTGAAAAAATTGCGTGAAAAACGACTGGAATATGAAAAAAGGCAACACAAAGTCATTTTGCTCCATGAAAATGCCCCATCACACACAGTAAAACGGGTCAGGGAAACGATCGAGGCGTTCATTTGGGAAATACTAACGCATGCGGCTTATTCTCCAGACTTGGCTCCGTCCGATTATCATCTATTCGCATCAATGGGACACGCTCTCGCTGAACAACGTTTCAATTCGTATGAAATTGTACGAAAATGGCTCGATAACTGGTTCATTTCAAAAGAAGAAATGTTTTTTGGCGTGGCATTCATAAACTGCCGGAGAGGTGGGAAAAATGTATAAATAATAATAGACATTATTTTGAATAAAATATTTTTTATCATTTTCAAACAACAGACGTGTAATTTTTATAAAAAAATTCCGGTTTCAAACTTCTACACCTGGTATTTAGGCGGCGTGTAGTCGTATCTTTTCCATAAAAGCGCTTGTTCAAATCTGTTTGTTTTACAATCAAAAAGAAGGAATTCGCTGCTATCTAGGTACCCAGCATGGACAAATACGTGCCTATCGTAGCGGCGGCAAGATTATCTTAGTTATAAAAAAATGGAATTTGTTGTCCCCGGGGTACCCAAGATGTAAATAAAACTATTAGGTGAACAACTTTGCTCCCGCCGTTTCCCTATAGATGACTTTAGTGGAACTTAGTGGTCAAAGTAAATAGATCATATACATCATACAATCAACTTGGGCATCTGTCAACATAACCTAATAGTTACATTAGTCGATTTGCATCTGTACCATAAAGTTATCGTCGATTGAAGATATCAGTTTACGAGCCGAATTCTCGTCATTTGCGGGAGGTTTTACTTTTCTGCTTCAATATGAAGAAATCTGCGGCTGAGGTTTATCAAATGCTCTCAAATACCTATGGTGAGATCGCTATTAGTGAAAGAACGTGTCGTGAGTGATTTCAACGCTTCACGAACGGTGATTTTCACGTCGAAAACCGG
>NW_014563110.1:0-608 GCF_001313825.1 Dinoponera quadriceps | reverse complement strand
AAGTAAAAGTCCTCTCAATTTTTAGAATAGTTGCTAAGGAATTAATTGATTAATATTGAATGCATACAACACAATGACCTTTGAAGGTCAAGTCTTACTCGAGATGGCTCGGGTTTATTAATTTCCTAGCGATAACAGACGATGATACTGGACTGAATACCCCCACGTATCCAGTATTAATAAGTATTCCCTTAACAACTATTGCGAGGTCTGCAGAAATGATCGAGGACTGTCCTGTTCAGTTTGAGATAGTCTACTTGCGCACGATCGTTGNGTATAAGATTAAGTAAATCTTGGATAATAATTTTGTTTTATAATCTTGTTTAGTCTAGCTGTTAGAATAATGAGTAATTACATTCGTTATCGCGTAAACTTCTCAAGAGAATAAACAAAACTTGTTTTCGAATGGTCACTAAAATACCGTCGTTATCAGTAAATTATTTTTATCTCGCTCTTGATGGCTTAATATATTTTATTTTTATCTCGCTCTTGACGGCTTAATATACTTTATTTTTCCTTCGAATAAACACGGAGCTTAAAATGATTTAATTTTTCCGTCGAGGAAGAAAACTTCTTGTGACGTTATCGGGTACTTAACGATATACAGC
>NW_014563109.1:432-829 GCF_001313825.1 Dinoponera quadriceps | reverse complement strand
CGGGCCCCAGCATATCCCCCGTTCGCACTTTGCGTTCTGGGGTCCCTTCTCCCCAGGCGTCCCCGGCACCTTGAGTACCAGTGACGCGCCGCGGTGGCGGACCGTCGCAAAGCTGCGACCTCCTCCGACCACCACGGCGCACCTTGGTGCTCCCCCGGGGCGACCCGGGGCATGGATGCCCGACAAGCGTCGAGCACAACACCCCGGATCCACCCCACCCCTTCGTCAGGGTACTCTTCTTCCGGGCTGTCGGTGCCCCACGTCGCCCCGACCAACGCCGCCCGGAAGAGGTCCCAGTCGGCACAGGACGGGGCCCATCTCTTAACTCGAGACGAGCCCCCGCCCCGCCCCCGACCCCCGGACTGGAGAGCGCCGGGCACGGCCACCTCTATATAGA
>NW_014563109.1:0-359 GCF_001313825.1 Dinoponera quadriceps | reverse complement strand
GCACCCTCCAGTCCCTAACCAGGCGTGCGGCAGGGGGAGTCGCCCATGTGAGATCCACAATGGACTCCCCTTGCCACTGCACGCATGTGCTCTGCCCTTCCCGTGTTGAGGAGGCAGAGCCCCAGCGCCGCTGCCCAAGACCCCACCAGTACTCCCCGGCGGTCGTCGCGCCGGGAACCCCACGCCCGAGACCAGGCGTTGAAGTCCCCGGCAACGACGACCGGACCCGGGGAGCACCTCCGGACCGCCCCAGCAATGCGGTCCAGGGCCGCCTCGGCCCCCTCCAGGATTATGCTACGCGGCAGCGGCTGGTATACCCTCACCACCGCGAGCCGGCCCCATTTGACCGCCACGTAGAG
>NW_014563108.1:0-2383 GCF_001313825.1 Dinoponera quadriceps | reverse complement strand
ATGCGAACGCCCCGGAATATCGTTCCGCGTACCGCGCCGCAAATATAGAAACAACGCGTGTCTCTCCGCCGCATCTCACCGGAGGTACTACCGACTGCCGCGAACCGCGAATATACCGCCGCCGGTTACACGTCGGCCAGGCTCGCCCGACCGAATCCACCGCGTCTTGTAAAGGAGCACGACACCGCGTGCCCTCTGTTCCGGGATTCGGCTGATGCGACGACTCCGCGTGCAACAACCCCCGCGTACCGCGATACCGTGGTCCAAGAACCGCGAACCGCGTACCGCGACGCCGAGTCAAGCAGGTGCATTCCGCCGTTGCACTCCGATGCGAGACCGTCGAATTTAAACACCGTGAACCGTCAACACATCGCGCCGAAACATCAATACCGCGCCCGCTCACCGCTAACACCGCGAGCTCCATGGGCCGAGCGTGTCACGTCTGCTCCCAATAAATTCCGAGAAGGTAACACCGACTAAGCCGACGTCATCATGTAAACACGGGATTCCGTCGCCAGTATTGTCACCTGAATAGTAGCTGGTTTGAAACGACGAAATTAAAGCACGGCCCGTCGATAAGATTATCTTGTAGCAAACAACGTGGGATAATTTAATAAACAGCTTATTATTTCCACGCGCATTCGATCATTCGCTCACTCACTCACTCACTCACTCATCCACTCACACGCTCGCACACTCGCACTACAAAGACCCCTGGACATCCGGCGAGCTACGCCAGGGTTACCGACACCGAAACACAGTCGACCAGCGAAACCAGCAACGACCACTCCGTCGGCCGGGACGGGACGAACGTCCACCGATCGACGGAAACCGGGTCACACTCTCCTACTATCCTCCATCGCGGAAATTGTTGAGGATGTCGTTCTACCGCTCGGAAACGCCAAATATACTATTTATCCTTGCTATCTAGCGAAACCTCTTCAGCCGCGGCAGCCATGAATGCATTCGTCTCGGATTCATAAATTCGAGACAACGCGTCAGAAGCATGATAGAGAGCTCATTTACGGTGCTCGATCACATAGTCGTACTCCAAAAATTCGAGCGCCCAACGGGCTAATCAACCCGTGGGGTTGCGCAAATTGTGAAACCATCGTAGGTTACTATGATCGGTCACCACCGAAAATTTGTAGCCTTCCAGATACGGCCTAAACTTTTTGATGACCCATACTACCGCGAGGCATTCCTGCTCGGTTACGCAATATTTTCTTTTGGGGTCAGAAAGCGCACGACTCGCAAACGCTATAACGTTCTCGACCCTTTTGACCTTCTGCGTAAGGACGGCACCTAATCCCACCGAACTAGCATCGGTTTGCAAAATAAATGGTTTCTGGAAATTCGGACAAGTGTAGGAGCGGCAACCAGGTGGGAGTGAATCTGCTCAAATGCGTCACTCTGCTCCGTTGTCCATCCCCAACGTCGCCCCTTCTTAAGCAATCGTGTCAAGGGTTTGCTCAAAGTCGCGAAACGGGGTATGAAGCGACGATACCATGACGACATCCCTAAAAATCTCCGAAGCTGTTTTATGTTCCGCGGAGCGTGGTACTTTAAGATCGGCTGTGCTTTCTCCGGGTTCACCTTTTACCCGTCCCTTTGTATAAAAAATCCTAAATATCGAACCTGCGATCGGTAAAATTCGCACTTCTCCGGGTTCACTACTAACCCAGCCTCCGCAATTTTCTCCAAAGACACTATTTAACCACTGAAGATGTTCTTCGAAGATCGCAGCCACGATGATTATGTCACCGAGTTAGGCGAAAACGTGTGGCTCCATTTCAGGTCCTATTAACTTGTCTAATAGACTTTGTCTAATAGACGTTGGAATGTAGCAGAAGCGCCGGTGAGACCATACGACATCCGTTTGAAATGGTATAGCGCCTTACCCGGGACACGAAAAGCTGTGACTTCTCGACTATCCTTCGCTAGAGGAATTTAAAAATAGACCTGATTGAGATCTAGCGTCGAAATTTAACGCGCCGCCCGTAATTTATCTAAAATCCCGGTCGTGTTGGGAATCGGATATGCGTCCTTCTTCGAGATCTCATTCACCTTCCTGAAATCGAGGCAGAATCGATACTTTTCTTTGGGTTTCCTCACCATTACTCTCATTGGGTTCGACCACTCATTAGATCACTCACTGAAGGTTCAATAACCCCCGCAGCCAACATCTCATCTACCTGTATCCTGATGGCTTCCTGTACCTTGGGAGAGACCAAATAGCAACGCTGACGTATTGGCGCATGCTTTCCTACATCTATCCGATGCTCAGCTAAGGAGATGACCCCAACACCCTCGACCTTGACTGGCAATCGTTCTTTTTAAAAATTCATTCAGTCTTCGTGTCTGATCCGGAATGAGCTCGGGC
>NW_014563107.1:378-1028 GCF_001313825.1 Dinoponera quadriceps | reverse complement strand
TGCAAGTCGCGAGATATTCGTCTCTCTGTCGCTGGTGCCCTTGCGAAGCATGCTGGGACGCATGAGGAAGTATCGGCCGATGGCATTGAGAAAAAGGAACGCGGAATATGTGTTGGAATAAACTTCAAAGAAACCATGTTACTAATGCGAAAATGAGGTTAAAAAATTATAGTAGCGTGTCCGTCCGATCCAATACTCCCCGAGTGTGGTCTTGCGAGTACGGGCTCAAGCGCGCTGTGTCCTTGAGATGTTTGCCGCTTCGCATGAGAGGACGATGAGGGGAAATACATATGTTGAAGTAAATTTATTTTGTTTCATTAATACAAATTTTAAAAAAACATATAACAAATGCAATAAATACTATAAAATATCCTGGTCACTGTCGATGGGCAAGAAGACGCCGAGCTCGCGTGAACAGTGCGAGACGGTTGAGATTCGCAATTCATGGTCTCGGGGTCGTCGCAGAAGCGAAGGTGCAAATCGAAGAGATGAACTGTGGCATATTTCGCCGCTGACTGTACTGTATTGTCTATTCAGAGAAAGTACCCCGAGCGTCTCCAATTATTATCAAATGCCCGTCAGTGTTTGTCTGGCAAACGAATGGGGTCTTCATGGGTGGCTCGGTGGCAAAGGGCTAAACGGCAGATGGC
>NW_014563107.1:0-213 GCF_001313825.1 Dinoponera quadriceps | reverse complement strand
TACACGTCTGTTGTTTGAAAATGATAAAAAATATTTTATTCAAAATAATGTCCATTGCTATTTATACATTTTTCCCACCTCTCCGACAGTTTATGAATGCCACGCCAAAAAAACATTTCTTCTTTTGAACCGAACCAGCTATCAAGCCATTTTCGTACATTTTTATACGAATTGAAGCGTTGTTCAGCGAGAACGTGTGCCATTGATGCGAAT
>NW_014563106.1:0-964 GCF_001313825.1 Dinoponera quadriceps | reverse complement strand
TCTTGTGGCGGCCCGTCTCCCAACCGCCCTCTTCCCCGCAAACCTGGCACTGCGGTAAAGCCGGGCAGGGGCTGCGTTATACAGATCTACCGTGCCCTGCGCTTCTGTGGCTCTGCCTCAGCGGCGACGGAACCGGAGGCATTAATACATTTTCTTTTTCAGGTTTCCTAGTTCGTTGCGGTAGCGGAACGGGTGACAACGAAACAGTGAGGCGCCGAAGGATGGCCAGCGTCTCAAGCGGTATGAAACCCGCATTGACAGTCGCTGAGCTCTCTGGAGCTGAGGTGGCGCCACCCGACCGCATCGCACAAACTCCCACTTTTCTCCACATTTTCTCTCCGCAAACTACTCCCACATCCCACGCAAGCACTACAGCGAACACGTAATTGATTCAAATGCGGTAAAAAACTTTACTCACCCGAAAACTCCAACCACCCTAACCTCATCCCCGGGACAGATAACTTCCGCCCTCCTTCTGCGCTCTGCGGTGCGTGGAAGGCGCGCGGGAACTTCCCTTAAATTAAAACTACCGCGCCCTACGTCTCTGTGGCTTTGTTCACAGCGACGACGGAACCGGAGATCTCCCTTTTATTTTCAGCGCGGGCCGGCCTGCCTTTACAGTCCTAATACCAAGGTGGAAGTATCATGCCGAGGGTATGAATGGCTGCGAGGACGGAAAAGATGCGCAGTCGCTAACAATACAACCCCGGGGTACATGCCGACACCCCGAGTTCTCTAGGCTTGGCAACGTAAGGCGGCTCTGCGTTGATCGACCTCCATTCCGACCCCCAAATACAAATTATTATGGATAAATTTTTCAAAGATGTGTTGAGGAGTAGTGTCCGTCTGGCCGAACGCTTCCGACCAGACAGAGCCGCAACTTTGGAAGCGGGGAGATCCTCTGATGCCCTGTCGCGAGCACGCTCGGTCGCGCGCTTGGTTGAGGCCCCCGCTTCCAAGAGGG
>NW_014563105.1:0-488 GCF_001313825.1 Dinoponera quadriceps | reverse complement strand
CAACGGCATCGTGATGACTGAATGGGTTCCAAAGGGTCAAACTGTAAACCAAACTTACTAGTTGAAAGTTTTGGCAACACTGCGAGAGCGAGTTCGTAAGAAACGGCCGGAGTTGTGGAAAAACAAGTCGTGGATCTTGCACCAGGACAATGCACCTGCCCATAACGCGCTGTCTGTGAAACGTTATTTAGCCGCTAGAAACACTCCAGTGCTCGAACACGCACCGTACTCGCCTAATTTAGCACCCTGTGACTTTTTCCTGTTTCCAAAGATCAAGTCTGTCTTAAAAGGAACCCGGTTCGAGTCAATAGAAGAGGTGAAGCAAAAATCGGCGGAGCTCCTAAATACACTTACAAAAGAAGACTGCCAGCATTGCTTTGACCAATGGAAAAAATGAATGGAACGGTGTGTGGCGAGGAGAGGGGAGTACACTAAAGGGGAACATTCGATTATAGAATAATTTTTAAAATAAAACTCTTTTTCATAAG
>NW_014563104.1:0-1686 GCF_001313825.1 Dinoponera quadriceps | reverse complement strand
GTAAAGAAACGCAAGATTCAATCGACATTCACGTTACTTCGCCTATTACACGCCAACACGTAAGTTTCGCTCTGTGTTTGACTTCTTTTACCTTTTCTCGTGGAACTAGCTTATTTGGTCGAAAAGATTCAAACGGAAACGAGAATTACTATCAGTTCACGCTTTCTGATGTAGAATCGAAATAAACGCTCGCCTATTGAAATCCTCGAGGATGCCGCATGGAAATAACGTAATAAAGCTGAATATTTCAATCACACTCTTCAGTTTTGCATCCGTTCACGATTTAACGTAAAGAAAAGCAAGATTCACTCGACATTCACGTTACTTCGCCAATTACACGCAAACGCGCAAGTTTCGCTGGCAGATTCATTTCTTTTAACACTTCTCAAGGAACTAACGTATTTGATCCAAAAATTTCAAGCGTAAATGTGAATTCGCATTAGTTCACGTTTTCTGATGTAGGATCGAAAAAAAGCTCGCCGCCTGAAATGCTAGAGTATGCTGCATGGAAATAACGTAATAAAACTGAATATTTCAATCACACTCTTCAGTTTGCATCCGTTCACGATTTAACGTAAAGAAACGCAATATTCACTCGACATTCACGTTACTTGGCCTATTACACGAAAACCCGCAAGTTTCGTCAGCGGATGGATTTCTTTTACCTTTTCTCATGGAACTAGCGTATTTAGTCGAAAAGTTTTAAGCCGAAACGTGAATTTGCATTAGTTCACGTTTTCTGTTTTAGAATCGAAAGAAACGCTCGCCGGCTGAAATCTGCGAGGCTGCCGCATGGAAATAACGTAATAAAGCAGAATATTTCAATCACACTCGCCAGTTTGCATCCGTTCACGATTTATCGTAAAGAAACACAATATTCACTCGACATTCACGTTACTTCGCAAATTACATGAAAACTCGCAAGCTTCGCCGGGGGATTAATTTCTTTTAACTTTTCTCGTGGAACTAGCGTCTTTGGTTGAAAAGACTCAAGCCGAAACGTGAATTTGTATTAGTTCACGTTTTCTGATGTAGAATCGAAAGAAACGCTCGCCGGCTGAAATCTGCGAGGCTGCCGCATGAAAGTAACGTAATAAAGATGAATAATTCAATCACACACCCCAGTTTGCATCCGTTCACGATTTAACGTATGAAACGCAAGATTCATTCGACATTTACGTTATTTCGTCTATTACACGCAAACTCGCAAATTTCGTCAGCGGATGGATTTCTTTTACCTTTTCTCATGGAACAAGCGTATTTAGTCGAACAGATTCAAGCCGAAACGTGAATTTGCATTAGTTCACGTTTCTGATGTAGAATCGAAAGAAACGCTCGCCGGCAGAAATCTGCGAGGCTGCCGCATGGAAATAACGTAATAAAGTTGAATATTTCAATCGCACTCGCCAGCTTGCATCCGTTCACGATTTAACGTAAATAAACGCAAGATTCACGACATCAGGTTATTTCGCCTATTACACACAAACTCGCAAATTTCGTCAGCGTATGGATTTCTTTTACATTTTCTCATGGAACTAGCGTATTTAGTCGAACAGATTCAAGCCGAAACGTGAATTTGCATTAGATCACGTTTTCTGACGTAGAATCGAAAGAAACGCTCGCCGGCAGA
Source organism: Dinoponera quadriceps (assembly GCF_001313825.1). NCBI lineage: Eukaryota > Metazoa > Arthropoda > Insecta > Hymenoptera > Formicidae > Dinoponera > Dinoponera quadriceps. Next base: position 56 of record NW_014563104.1, on the reverse strand, counting down.
AATCTGCGAGGCTGCCGCACGGAAATAACGTAATAAAGCTGAATATTTCAATCACA
>NW_014563103.1:0-382 GCF_001313825.1 Dinoponera quadriceps | reverse complement strand
TATTATGCACGGCACTAAACTGAGGAAAAAAAAACTGCGTATTTTATAGACTTCGAACAAAATAAATGGACATTTAGCTTTTTTTTCCACGAAACGTAATCGTTATTTAACGATTCGTAAATCTGTATTTAACGATTATTTAACGAACGTTACTTAAAAAAAGAGGGAAAAAGGGAAAAAAAAAGAAAAAAGAAACAATCGGTCGATTGTCCACTTTTCCCTTCCATTTTCTTTTTAAGAAACATCGTTAAATAATCGTTAAATTACGATTTAAAAACCGTTAAAGTACGATTACGTTTGGTAGGAAAGAAAAGGGAAAGGTGCATTAGTTTTGATCGAAGGGTACAAAAAAAAGGTAAAATCCATTTGTTTTGTTCAAGGA
>NW_014563102.1:0-1232 GCF_001313825.1 Dinoponera quadriceps | reverse complement strand
TCGCTGGCAGGATCCTGAATCTCTGTTGTCACGGGCGCGCAAAGATCGCACGCGCTTCTTCGCGCGTTCTTTGGGAGGAAATTCCTGCCAAGCACCGTTGTCTTCGGCTCGTCAATTATGTGGAATTCGTCAAGCGCAGCCGCGGTAATACGATCATCATTAATAACACAATCTGAATTCAATACACGCGTGTACATATCGATTTACTTTCTTTAATTTCCTCCAGTGAAATTCTTCTCAATAAATAGTGTAACAGTTGAGTCATTTGATAATTCGAGTGACTTTACATTTACAGAATGAATTCTTCCACTTTGGATCGCGTCGAATAAATATTTTCATTCGAAATTGAGGAATAAATCCGACGTATTGCGCTTTTTTATTGGAACAAATTCTATTATGTGATATGTTATATATGTGATCAATTGAAATGTTCACTTGTAAGAATTAAGAAATTATTCTGAGGTTGGAATTAAACATTAATTTTTGTTCCCGGCGACATTATTTTCGACCTAAATTTTTTTCCATGAAATATCTTATTCTGAGAAATTTAGAGGGAGCAGAGGGAAGTAGAAATATATCCTGCGGCTTGCTTTCTCGCATAACGGCAAAGTACAAACTATCTTTGGTGCAGTACTCTCTTGATTTTTGGTCGACATGAAGAGAAAAGTCTTCTCTCTAATATCTCTCTCTCTCTCTCTCTCTCCCCCTCTCTCTCCCTTGATCACAACTTGTCCTGATCTCTCTCTCTATCTCTCTCCCAACTCCTGCCAGGAGTCAACAATAGGCTGCAGTAGTTTTCATTTAATTAATAACCCGCCCACAAAAAGCACTCCCAGTGGCTCTCACTTGATTAACGATCTCCGGAGAGCGTCACAAAGCCGATAGCCGTTCCGCGATCTATAGCGAACGTTCGACAACTCCGTGATCTATTCTGCTAGGAATCAGACGGGTTGAAATCGATACCACGCAGGAATCCGTGTCTTTTCAGTCCGCCCCGCTGGTCAATTTGTAAACCCGTTGTAACTCGGCATCGTGGCGTGGCTACGCACCGTGTGGTATTATGCACGCGATATCTCCAAGCAGTAGGTCGCCGCTGAAGTGTCGTCGGCGCGACAAAACGCGACGCGTCGGGAACGTGAAAACAGTAGGATACATGAGATTAGGGCGCTCGTGAATAATCGTTAAAAGCGCGAGATAGAATTGCGCGTAGAGGTGAAATTTGCGTACGCTAA
>NW_014563101.1:0-486 GCF_001313825.1 Dinoponera quadriceps | reverse complement strand
GTCGACGATCAGCTGTTCCGTCAAAATACAGGCGCAACTGTCAACAGACGCCTTACGGAGAACGGCAAATTAAAAACACCAATTACATCTGTTCCGGCGTTGTATAAACCGAGCGACGCGAAATATATATATTCTTAGGAAAGATCCAACTCTTCTCTATTTTCCCACCAACGAACCTGGACATCCGGCGAGCCATCCGAGGGCCGTAGTAAATCTCTCAACCGTACTCGAGGACGTTCCCCCGCGAGATTTGAGAAGTGCGGGTGGGAACGTCGCACAACACGACACGTTCGGACTAAGTCCCTGAGCGACTCAGCGCCGCCGGAGGTAACGTCGTACGAATTTTCGCGATTCCGTAGCGGAACCGAAGGCCACAGCGGGGTGGCACTCAACGGGGAAGTTTCCCCGGAGGTACCGCGTCGACCCACGAGGTCGGTTGTCCGGGTCGTCAGAAAACCCCTCGGCCGGAGGTAATGTCGTCGAAGG